>NC_031769.1:112498457-112522547 GCF_001522545.3 Parus major
GACTGCGCCCGGCGAGCGGCCGCTCGCCCCACCTCGGGGTCCCTCTTCGGGACAGCGCGCCCCGGCCCGCCGCGGTGACCGGGCTCCCGCGGGGCTGACCGGGCGCGGGGTGCCGAGGGGAGTCCCGCCGGGTGACGGAGCGTCCCGTGCTACACGGGTCGTCGCTCCGGGAGGCGCCAGGCTGCCTCCAGCCCGCGCAGCACCAGGTGCCCACAACCTCCTGGGAAACCTGCGCCGCAGGCTCGGTTAAATAAGGGAACCGGTGGGGAAAAGGGGACATACCCCGGTAATGTACATTTGGTCTCCTCACATGTGGCCAGCACACTGTTGCGGCCAGCAGGGAACTTCACTGGCAGTGAAGAGTTACTTTCCAGTAACGCCCTGATGCCGTGTTTTGAGATTTATGAATACATATGCCGCGAACATCCTTGCTATGCATATCCATTTTCTATATACATGATGTATTAAAAGAATGTCTTCTTAGTCAAAGTTTTGAGTAGCAGTTCTCAAAACCATCTGCAAGCGACGTACTGTGCGTTACAGAAAGGATGTGCTGAAGTAGGTTGCGAAAGACACTTGCTGGAAAAGGAGATGACATCATAGTTTTCAAAAGTAAAGTTTTCCTTCAGTTTTAGCAAATTTCTGGGAAAGATTCATATGGAACCTGAATGCCCTGCAAATATATTTAGTGATGCCTGAAAAGTGCAGAGTTCAGAAGATACAGTGCATAAAGAGGTAAAACTTTCACATAAAATTTTGGAAGATAGATGCTGTGTTGAAGAAGGTCATGCAGTAGGGCAAGTGCAGCAGTGGAAAATGCCTTTTGTGTTTCTTGTCTGATAGCTGGAAGTAAATTATATCATTCTTCTGTTTTGGAAACACTCAGGACTTTCCACAACTACTTCATTAGGCAGCTCAATTTGTTGTTACTGTAAACTTCTAACGATGGCACTTTTAGTATCTGTCTCATCGTTTTGGACAAAGGCTGTCTTTTGCTCTGTTAACGCAGTATCCAGTACAGCTCAGTTCTGCTTGTGGCCCTTAAGCATCAAGGAGTCCAAGTGCTGCTAGATAGTTGACCAAAGATTTTGGGATGCCAAAACTAAGTACCTTTCACTTTCCAGAGTATTTGCTTTATTGTAACAAATTCAATTTTCTAAACTTGTGAAACCAACTAAATGTTACAGGTGTGCTCATATTAACAATGACATTACTTGAAAGGGAAGCGGAATTTTGAACAAAAAGTGATGCTTTGTTTCAGATCTTGAATACTTGTATGCTCCTCTGTGTTCTACCTTCAGAGCTGTTTAACACAAGTTTAGGACTTTCTGAATGTGATGGGTTTTGTGTAATGTTTAGCTCCCACCCTGCAGAGTTAGAAAAGTAAGTACAGTGGCTTAAATTGTACTTAGAAATTCATGTTGATACTAAAACATACAGAAGTCAAACAGTGTGGATCATGCTTACTGGCAGAGAAGAGAGTTTTACAATGTCTGGTGTCACGACTCTGTATTGAAGAACATAAAGAGCAGGGAGGGCTGTGGGTGGAGCAGGGTGGGATCCAGCACTGTACAGCGCTTCTGTTAGATGAGGTATCTGGGATTTAGAGCTCTCCAGCTGCTTGCTTTTTGATGAAGCACAGTGTCTTTCAAGATTTTCTCCTTGCAAAAGCACCTAGTCCTCTATATTTAAAGCTAGATGAGTCTCTTTTGATCATATGTAGCTTTTCTACGTGTTTTATGTGCAGCAGTGTAAGACTATCAGAATATTAAACTGATGAGGCATGTTAGGACATTATTTATGGTTTGGCCTGTTACACTTTTTTTCTTTTTTTTTTTTTTTCCAGTGAAACAGAGATGTCAAATTGCTTGTCTCTCAGTAACTCTGTAGTATTTATTTGCAGTTTTCCACAAACTTAGAAATTATATGGTCAGCAATATGGAGTGTTTCACATCAGCACTTCATAGTTAATTAAAGTGGATTCATTTTAATTCCCTACATATATTCCTGATTAGGGAGAGCCTTTGGAGACATCTACAGCTAATAATCAGCACCAAAGAGAAGAGGTCACATCAAACCCTGAGAAACTCTGTACATAAGCATGGTGTCAGAACTAACATGATCTGTAGAAATTTTCTGGAAAACAGTATCTCTAATCAGACACTTAATACTCCAGAACTTTTACTGCACAGTGTAGCATTGGCTTGAGCAAATAGCTGAAGCTGTTTAGGCTGAAGGATGATCTGAAGTGTTTTCCAGTTGCCTGTGTTTGGAGACTAGCTCCCTCTTTGATACAGCTGAGCAGACTGTGCTGTCTGTGTGAGCACTGCAAGTGCACACGTGCTGGGGTCATCATCCCAACAGTTGACAAAACCTGTTACCCTTTGTTCTGTGCCTCTCATTATGTTTTTTATTAGCTTTCAGATTTTTCCTTCTTTTTTTTACTTTTGTCCCTGGTTAAAGCTCTCCTGTAACTACATTTAAGTTTTCTGTTACTTATGGCACTGAATCTCCCGCAAGTAAAAATGACAGTAATATGTCTGTCATTTCTCTCTCAGGGAATGAGGAGAAATTTTGCTTGTGCCTGATTCTCAAGCTACTGAAATTTGTGATCATTCTGTTTTCATGTGGTATTTGTTGTCTTCTGTCTCCTGCTCTTAAAATTATTGAAATCCTGAGGTCTTCAATTTCCCTTTATTTGTCCCATTGCCAAAGGTTTTGGGGGAAATGATGTCAACATCAGTTTAAGGAAGCCCCTCTGAGGAAAGAGTGGTACAACTGAAAGAGCATTCCAGTGCTCTTAATATTCTTGAATTAAATAAAAAAAAGTTGTAATAATGTGTTTTTAGTGATTAGTTCTGTCAGAATGACTTTTTACAATTTCAAAGCTTTTCCTCTGAGATTAATTTTTTGTTTACAAACATACTGAAAGCCAGATCATTGAAAATGATTATGTGTTAATTTTAACTAAAATGTGCTAATGGGAAATGAATGAGGTCTTTAATGTGGTATGGAACAATTCTAGAAGTAAGAAATCTAAAATTACTACAACAGTTTTTATTCCTAGAGTGTGAAAAAGGGAAGCTGCAGGAGCAGCTAAGCTGCTAATCAGTTCTGAATAAAACAGTTATTTATTTTTCTTTGAAATTGGTGTAACTTTCCTCCCCCCCAAAAAAACTTTAGAATATCAAATGGCTCCTTTTTGAAGAATATATATATATATATATATATATATATATATATATATATATTTTTCCTCTGGGGTTTGGCTGTTCATGGACTTCCTGATAACACTGTCCACCTGTTAAAATTCAAGTGAAGTCTCTGAAGATCTGCTTGCCAGAGCAAAGTGCAGCTAATTTCATGTTAAAATATGATCACTGATGAGATTCTGCATTCAGAGACAGATACAAATACATTTCCTTATCCATACTTCTGGTGTGTTCTGCTTTTCACCAATATTTGGGCATGGAAACCACACTATGGAACCCTCTTCTCCCAAGCAGCTGCTGTGAGAGATCTGTCTTATTATTAGTAGACATTGGGGGATACAAGGAGGATGTAAGGCACAGGGTGTTTCTATCCTATTGAAAGGAAAAAAATGAAAGCGGATGTTGTAATTTAGAGTCTGTAAGGACCTCTGTAGAGGTCTATGGGCCAGTAGGATTCAGATACTGTTGCTCTTTGAGCTGAGCCTGAGAGTATGTAACCACTGCCCTTGAGCAGCCCTTTGATTGACTGAACTTCACAGGCTTGGCCATGACTTTCAGATTTTGCTATGGCTAGCAGGACTTGGTGACTGGATGTAAGAGATCATAGTGTTGATTTGGCATCTGTGGAGCTGGTTCATTTCCTTAAAAAAAAAATTTCTGGCTGAGGTTCCTTTGGTCTGGCAGTATTCAGATAGCCGTGCTCCTGAAGCTGGGTAAAGGGATCCTGAGAGTCAGCCCTGGGAGAAGTGTGGGCTGTGGGAAGTTGGGTGAACAAGAGGAGGAGACTGGAGGATTTGCTGATGCCCATCTTGTGGTGTCTGGAAAGCAAGAAGTAGCTCCCTGAGACAACTCCTGTGCCTTGCAGCAGGGTGGTGTGAGCAGGCTGCCTTGGTGCTCGGAGTGCTTGGGAGCTCCCACAGTGTCTGTCATTTTGTCTGAAAGGCTGCAGTCAAAATGCCTGAAAGGGAACTGTCAAGTTTCTGTAGCTAACAAGGCCAGAGGAAGGGTGAATCACTGGAAAGAGGACTGGAAATTACCCTTTAAAATTATTTCTGGATAGCTGAAGCAGTACTGAGATAACTAAGTATATCCCTCCCAACAGAGTGAGGGGGTTTGACTGAGACTTCCTAGCTCTGTGGGAAGCCACCTAGAGAAGGAGGAGGACACACCAAGTTACTTGTCCTTCCTGGTGGCATTGTCCAGGACAGGTGTCTGTTCCAAAGTGGCTCTCATTCCCTGACAAATTTGCTATGCTTTGGCTATATCTGTTTATGTGTGGTACTAGGAAGACATTATTTTCCTCATCCTTCTGGTTCTTATTTGGGAAAACAAAAAGGACTTGGAGCAAGGCTGTAAAGGTGATGTTAGATTCTGAGAACAGGGTGAGTTGTAGTTTCTCTGGTGCCATGTGGAAACATTTTTCACAGATCTGGATCATCTGCCAAAGAAAAGCTTCACTTCTACAATAACTTGACCCTCAGAAGTTTGGTTGTTTTTTTTTTTTTTAAATAAGGAAATGGTATTTTCCATGCATTTGAGAAATCCTTATGTCTTCTTCACCATTGACCATGACTGGCCTGCTAAAGTGGAAGTGTGAGCAAGGTAGTTCAAATTGAGAAAAAAACATCATCAGTCTTAGCTCAATTCCAAACTTAAATAGGTTCATTTGTTTTCACACTTTTGATCTACATAGTAGTTTTGACACTTTTGTTCAGTAACTATGTAGGAGTTTGGTGTAGTTATGTGGTCAATAATTCCAGCTGCCATTGGACTTCACAATAAGATGTGATAATATCTCAATCTGACACCAGTTTTTCCCATTGTTTTGAAATCTGTCAGATAATTTGTCACATGGAGTCCAAATTTATGAATCATAGCCATTTCCTAGACAAGATTATTGCATATCCTCCCCATCTGTCTCTTAGTGTAGCAAGATGCTGCCACTCAGTAATGCTGTATTTCTTTTATTGAGTTACTGAGCTGCTTGAGTTAAAATCCTACTGATTAACTATTTTTCTTGTATCTTTAGGTCTCAGGAAAGGTTATGGGCTGTCAGAAAAAGGAAATAAAGTCGTGGTTTTTTCCCTGCTCAGTAGGATTAGAAGGAGCACCCTGTAAGTGGCCTGACCACATTTAAACTTTTGGTAATACATTAATCAGAATTTTGGGTTTTTTTCATTCCCCCTTTTTTTTTTTTTTTTCTTTTTTTTTTCCCCCTTCTCTTTTCTGAAGACGGTGGTATGCAGATGAAGTCTGTGCCTTTCATATTTTTTTGGAAACGCAGGAGTGAAGCTTTACTATGTTCTTAAAAATCTCTTACAAGTCTGCATACAAATCAGATTTGGTATTCAGTTTATTCTAATAACCTTAGCTATGTGTAAAAGATACTGATGTACTTTAGAAGAAAGATACTGTACTTTAATAATTAACAAGCATTCTCTCTGTAGAGAATATTTATCAGTTACATAAGTTTTCAGATTTTCAAGGGACTGCTTAAGCAGTCTGATTCCTGATCACACAATTGGCTTAGTAAGAAAACTAATATTTTATACACAGAATGCTTTCTAGAAATGTATATATGGGAAGAATTTATATTTGCCTTTCTCCAAGAGTGGAAAATTAGTAAGATTGCAAGGATCTGTGTTTCAGAGGATTTCATGTCATCATATATAGGTATTATGCCAGAGTCCTCTGTTGCTGTGAAGGAATGACTGTACGTACATACCATGAATTCAAAGAAATGCATCACATCACAATTTTTTAAAATGTTACAAACTTGCAGAAGGTTCTTGCAACCAGTAAGGGTTTTGGTTTTGGTTTTGTTTTTTATTGTTAACATTTCTGTTACTTACATCAAGGAAAGTATTTCTGAAAGGTCAGTCTGCATGTCCACATCTCTTGTGGGAAAGCAAGAAACTGTAACACCACAGTGTGATCTGTAGCCTCAGTTATCCTCCTTCATTCTTCAGGTTATTAACATCACAGTTTAACTTATTCAGAAGAGTATTCTCCTTGTCAGCTGGCTTAGTCCTTATTATTTGTCCATAAGAACTGACTTGGCCACAAAGATACAAAAGCCCTAATAATGCTAAAATTAAAACAATTCCTCTTTCACTTATAACAGTGTTACCTTGTTCTTCTGGTTCTCTGTTCCAATTAAGTAGCTTTTAATGTTAGCTGATAAATCACAACAGTGACTTACATTTTCAGTAAACAGGTTGTTTGGGAGGAATTTATCAGGCACAGACAAAATCAATAGCTCTTTTGCTTGCACTTCAAGTAGAAATTTTTGTTTGCTAAAGTGTATTTACAAAGTGGTGCCTTTTTTGTCAATTTTAGCACAGCTGTCAGTTGTATGCATTGTGTCAAGTGGACATATAGGCGTGGAAGGGGCAAACAGGCTATAAAAAGGACTGCTTTGATTTACTTGATTTTTAAAATGAAAGGAGGCTGATATAAAAGAGCACATGAGAGCGCATGTAGAAAAGGAAGACGGTTCTGAAAAGACATGGGAATATCTGTTAATACTCCTAACTATGTACCTAACTCCAGTTTATTTCCTTTCAGCCACTGACCAAAGAGAAATAATTTGAATAATTTCCTAAGTGATTGCTTGAGAAGCTGTAGAAGCAGGTTGGAAAACAGAAGAGGTGTATGTCTGGGAAAACTCACAGCAAAAATGTTAGATACACAAAGAAAATGCTAGATAAACTCTCACTGCAGTGAGTAGTCATCTGAACAATGATAAATAAAAATGTGAGTTATCAGTCTGGCATAAGCTGACAGGAAAGAGAGTACTCTAGAACATCTTTTCATAAATTTTAGAATTAAAAAAATAATAGGTCTTGGGTATATATTTTTCCAAGAGATTTTACCTGAATTTTCTGACAACCATAACATGAGTTATCGTTTCCCCATGGGCTCTGATTGCTGAAGTGGTTTCTTATCACTCTCGTTCTCATTCTGTTTCCCTGCCTGAATGGCTGAAATGGGTTATAATGTACTTTTTCCCCCAAGATAAAATAATTGCTATATTATGTTATTATTTTCATTACTTTTCCTTTGACAACAAGCCTGTGCTGTTCAGTATGTTCATGGTATGAGGCTTGTATGGCGAGACATATAAATCTTTTTGATTGGCAGGGATAATCAGTGGGGGTGGTTAATGTTGTCAATCACAAATCATTTGATGTCACAAGTTGGAGCACATGGAGCTAGACTGTTTTGTGGGGTGTTTTCAAAGGAATTTTAGCAGGTGTTGATATGACAGGGAAAGTAACTACTTTTTGTTCCTCTAAAGTTGGAAGGTGTGACTTAGATGAGACTAATGTACCAAGGATGGTGTCAGCTGCTTTCGAGAAAGAGGCAGAGGTTTTATGGTGAATAAAAAGTGAATTAACCTACAGGTGGATGGACAGTTTTCCTTATCTCTATCAGCTGTTATATATCAGACTGATTTAAAAATGAAGGTTAGCATTGCCACTCTTTTCAACATTACTCACTTTAGTGGGATGTTTTCATGTAAGCATCTGACCTATTCTATGATCCTGGGAACTTCTTTGAGTGGTGCTTTCCCATGTATAGTACATAGGATCAGAAGATTACTTCCTGCAGGTTGAAGGAAAGTACCTTTAAGTATCAAGCACCAGACATCAGCTATCTGTAGAGAGATCTATACATGCATAGAAAGCAATGAAAGCCACTATGCTGATATTTTCACCTTTTAATAGTGGCTTGTGTGGAATGATAAGCTTTGCCATTATAAACATGTGTGGGCTTTTATCTAAAGGAAGGGTATGGATGGAGTTGTGTCTTATTATTCTTCAACCCTAATCTTTATAGTCTCACTTTATATGGAAATATTTCTGTGAGACAGATCTATAATAGGACTTTGCTCTGGAAGCAGAATTTAGATGTTCTCCAGGCATGTAGACCTGAAAAGATGACCTGGAAAATTTGGCTTAACAGCTTTGTAAGGAAAGCTTTTTTACTGTGAGGGTGACAGAGCACTGGGGCAAGCTGCCCAGAAGGTTTGTGGAGTCTCCTTCTCTGTAGATATTCAAAACATGCCTGAATGTTGTCCTGTGAAACTTGCTTTGTGAACTTGATTTAACAGAGGATGTGGACTAGATGGTCTCCAAACATTGTTATTCTGTGATTTTGTATGAAGTTATTTGAGGAACTTAAACATAATGGACCATAATGTTCAACTCAAAAAACTGCCTAGAGGCTTGTATTCCTGCATTTTAGCTGTGTTCAGAACTTCCCCAGCACACACAGCCTGAGTTCCTCCTCATTTAAGCCCATTGCAAACCAGATGCCAGGCTGCAGTAGCACCAAAATCCCTTAGTGGATCCAGTTGGCAAGCATTGTTTAAATCTGCTTTATGAGCAATGACGAGCTTATATCCCGCAAATATTGCAGACTCAGCCTTGGTTTATAGTACTGGAGAAATGTCCCTTGTGATTAGAGTGTTTGCTCAGGTTTTAGGAGATTTGAGTCCACTGCTCTTTCCAGCTGTGAGGGGTCAGTTCTTGTCTCCCTTATTGGTTTCTGCACTGATGCTTAGGCAAGGCTGGATGGCGACATTTACTGCCCTTCCTGCTGGAGCTGTGACATAACACTGACAGAAATGTCATGTTTGTGAGGCCACAGAGGAAGATCTAATAGGACCTTGTAATGAGACTAAAAAAAAGATTCCCCTGCCTTTCTTCTTTATGGTTTCATTATTTTTTTTCTACCTTTTTCCACCCTTTATCCTTCTCTCTTTTTCTTACCCTAAAATTACACTAGCAGTATTTCTGTTTACAAGCATTCCTGCTTCATGTATAGTATAACTACAAAGAGCACCACAATACAGATCTCCATGAAAATGCCTGCTTAATGTTATAGGAGTAGCTCCAGATCAACTGAATTAGCTGAAGAATTGGTTAATTAATTTTTTTCATCAACCTTTTTTTTGTCATATGTAATCAAACTCAGACAAAGAGATAGAAGAAAGCTGTTTTTGATGTATGCACCCAGTAGTTGTTCCACACTTTTGTTCTGCCATTTCTCACAAAAATGAATTAAATAACAATTTTCAAACTGCATTTTAAATTTTAAAACTATTTTAAAAATTGTTTGAGTTGCTGGTTCTTGCTCTGAGGTGATTTCATGATACTATTTTTGTAGTTGATTTTTATCAATGTCAGCACTTTTGTGGCTGAAATAAAACCCTATCTTCATGTCCCAGCTCCTATTTCCCAACTCACCTCAAGCTCCAAAGCAAGTGAAGCCCAACTTTTCAGTATGCATAATTTTGGTTGTCTTTTGGTTGCCTTTAGTCTGTGTTTCAGAAATTAAGAACTGCAGCTCCCTTTTACTTCACTTGGAGTGGAGCTTTTTATATATTTTTTTTTTCTTAAAGAGAAGGATATCTAAAGTGGCTCAATTTGGGCAGTCAAAAGCAGAGCATACTTCTGAAGATGTTATTCTTTGGTTGTCTAGCATATATTTGCAGTCTAGTCTATCGATATTATGAAGCCTTATTTTTGTAATATGCTTTGAGATACTCAGATGGAAAATGATCTAGGCAGAAACAATTCAAAATTAATTATCATTTCAATGTGATTGTCAAAACATTTAACTTAAAACATGAGCAACTCTCTATAATGGACAGTACTGAGCTATTAAAGTAAGATTTTTATATTTTAAAGATTTCTTTCCACAAGTCTTTATGCTTATTTCACCCAGAATATGCTATGTAGCTTTAAAAAAGTTCTGTCCTTCATCACATTTCCTTCACCTACTACTTTTGCTGCTTCAGGCTAGCTCATCCCCTGTCTTTTGAGCTGTTTTCCTTATTCATTAGTTTTCTTTTTAAGCTGGATTCAGCATGCTGTGGAAAACTGGCCGAAGGGTTAGGAATTTTTCTAAACCAAGTGGAGGTGCTAGAATCAACTTAAATCTGAAGCTTCCAAGGACTGGATGTTTCAGCTTCGGAAAGAATGACATGTGTGGGTGATAGCAGACAAATAGGCTGGCAGTAGGACATTTCCAGCAGTACTGGTGGAAACTGGACTCAACACAGAATTATTGAAGAAACCATAAATGTGAACAGAGCTCATAGAATGTTAAATGAAGATGTTCTCTAAGTAAAGATTGGGTACTTACAGAAGATTTACCCAAGTGAAGCCAAATACAGCACAGGGGATAATTAATGTGGCAGAGAGAACTCAATAATAACAGCTTTGAACTTTTACAATAGTGTGTTAATGCATGTGTCAAAAGGAGGGATTGGATTTACAGTCAACAGACATTTGTTTGCAATTTTTACCACACAGGCAAATTAAGAACTCATGATAACATTGTATGAAAATTACCTTTCTGAAGTAAGGGCTATGTTTGGTCCTTAAGTATGCTATTAATTATTTTTTTTCTGTACCTAAAAAACCCCAAAATTTTGACATGTCTATTTTTCTATAACCTGTCTTCATTCTCTTTGTGTCACTTCTGTGGAAGGGCTACTCCATCACTTATCTGGTTGGGTTAGAGAATTAATTAGTTATTGGGAGTGTTCTCTTCATGGTTGGATTAAATCAAGAGGGCTGCTGAGAAAACTAGCATAGAGTGCAAAATAAGTCACCTATCAGTTCATGAGTTTGTCTCATAAGAGGCTGACTCAGCCCCTGATGGGTTTGGAGAAGCAGAACAAAACTCCATGGAACTGGGGAAGCTGTAGTTGAAATGGACCTGTTCCCTTGTCAGTTTGGACTTGTAACTCGTGTGCTGTCAGGTAGACTGAGAATTTGGGCTTGTTTTGTGAGTTTATGGATGCTTTGCACTCATCAGTGTAAAAGTATAGCTCCTTCAGAGAGAAAATGCTGGTCTCATAACCAAACTGTGATTTCGGCCATTGAAGGTTCTTCAAGTGGGACTTGCCTGAGACAGCCCAGAGCAAGTCTTTAACCTTTGTGTATCCTTTCCTCTTCCAGGTGAGTTTATTAACATCTTCCAGCCTCACTCATGTTGAAAAGGTGGCAAGCTGGAAGAGGGTTCTCCTGTTCCTATAAAAACTTCCTAGAACAGCAGGAGGATGATATTGTGTGCAGGTTTGGGGATACTTCTGTAATAGAAGTAATGAGGAGTTGCTAATTCTTCTGGTGGTTTAAATGCATGTTTAAGATAGAGGAGTATTTTTGAGCAGGTGCCTTTCCTAATTCATCCCAAAATCAATTTCAGACCTAGACTCAGTCCTTTTTCTTGAATCTAGCTCTCCTTACACTGCCCATGTCTTTATTAGGCATTGTGCACTCACAAAGGGCGTCAACCCATTCTCTGTTACGAACCAGAATTTTTCTACAGGTCTATCTTTTATTAGGACAGGTGTGTGGAATACCATACTGAGTCAGAATTGATGTTAATAAGTTGCTGTAATTAATTATTATTTTGTTTTACAAAGGGGAGATTTATATAATAACAACAAAGAAAAGAAATTATACTTTCATATCTTTCTATTTGTTAAGTATCAGGTACTCTGATTGGCTTTCTTGAAGTTCAGAAAGTATTAGATGGAAGGAATATTTTGAAAAATGTTGACTGTCACCATAATTAAGTATATTTCAATAATTACATGAAAAATTTTCCTAATGCATACTTGAGGTGGGATATGGAGGTGCATTACATGAAAAAACATAAAATTTCAAGTTTTTAAGTGTAATGCTATTTCTTAAAGGATTTTAAATTTCCACAAAATGATTCATTGAGCTTTGAAACAATCAGCATTTAAATAATCAGCGTGTATTAACACGGCATATTTTCAATACCTCAGCAAAACCTATATCCCTAGTTTTTAATTTTATACCAGCACCTAAGGAGAAAAGATGGCCAATAGCTTTATTTGACAGCTAGCACTAATATAGGAGTCAAACTTAAAAGGACACTGTACGTACCCATCATCATAAGAAAAAACCTTACAAGTATTCTTTTGAAGTTCACTTATGAATTCAGTTTGACTGTGTTAATGACTTGTACTGATTTCTTGAGCTTGAGCTTTATGAGTGCAAATACTTATGGAAGGTGTATTTTAAGCCTCAGTGCCAGAATATTAATCAAAACCTTAATTACATATTCAGTAGTAATATTCACAATTCATATGGGTCTTACTTAATTTCATTACTCATCCAATCAAGGATCAGAAGCAATGACATATGATTTAAATAGCAAATTGTTTAGGATATTTCTAATTAGTAGGCACAAAGGATTGGTTATCAAAGAAATTAACTCTGGCACCTTGAAAACTGAGGAATAACCTTGAAATAAGAATAAACTCAACATTCAAATCTGTTCACCTAAAATTTTCTAAATGTTTTTATGCATGCTTACTGTATATAAACTATTTTCAGATAAACGAATGTCAGAAATATCACAGAAATATGTCTTCTAATGGCATTTCATAAATTATTCTTTGGAGAATTCTTCTTGAAAAGCAACCTTAATAGATGTGGAGAAGACAGCAGGATTTATGCTCATTTCAAGCAATTGTTTTGGTTATAAATATTGCCACTGTGACTCAAGAATGCACCTTATTGTGAGACTGCTTTGAGCAATGAAATTCTAATTTGGTCGTAATGGAGAACGTCTCACACTGAATTTATCTTGCTATGTGGGAGCCTGTCACTGCTTCATCTGGGCTTTCAATTCCCCATCCTCAAAAACCTGTCAAGTCTTTTGAGGGGACAAGGCTTTGAAAAGTCTGTCTGCAAACTTGAAGGACCAGTGGGAGAACTGGGTCCTTCTCTCTGTCCTGCTGTCACTCCATGCTCTGTTAAGTGTCCTTCATCTGCACTACAAGCCAAAGCTCTTTGATTTCTGTGATCTACCACTCGTGATGCCAGAAGAAGGCTGCTCTGTGGCTCCCTCAAAGCTGTGTTTCTATGAGCAGTAGTGGATTGTAAATGCAAGGAAGCACAAAGCCATGGAAATACTTTAGGAATAATATTAATTGCCATCACTGAATGTGTATGTACATTCATACATTTTGTTGCAAGCAACATCCTTACAAAGGCTGTCACACTTTTTTTTTCTTTTTTTAATATGAGCATAATTTTTGCCTATAGACTTCACAAAGAGAAGAAATCCATGACGAAATAAGGTAGAATCTCAGAAATGTCAGCCATGGAAGTATCTTTTTTAATTTCCTTTTTCTCTTGGCAAGTATTTTTATCATATTCAAGCATTAGCTCTGAGAGAGAAATAATGTTCACTTCAAAAGCCACTTCCTCCTCAATAAATAATTCAGAGTCATAGATTGTTCATGAGGAATTATCAACACACTAGTAGTAATTTAATACACCAAGCAATCGCACTCACTTTAGCCTACATATGATTTAAATAGAATATGACAGTTTAGGGTCTCCATTTGCCCCATGGCATGTTGGGATCAAACTTGGCAAGTGATTGCAGTGTTCTCATATCTTCTGAAGAAGTGAATGGAAGTTGCATAATTCAGAAAGGATTTCTTAATTACATGCTAAATCAGAGTTTGCTTGCTTGTGTTCTGAATCCAAATTATAGCCCAGGACCAGCTTTAAAGCATGTGAATATTTTCTCTGAACCTTGTAAAGTGCCATCTCACAAACTTGTCACTTCTTTTTTTTTTTGACTTGTTGAGTTATTATTCTGAGGCAATGTTTCAATATATTAGTTACCTGTGATTTATCCTATGGGTGAAAGGCTGCCCCTACACTTCCTGAACTGTCTGACACATGGGATCAATCATCTGAGGACAACTTGCTTTCTGGAAGTTTTACCTCTTGCTTTTTCAAAGAGTCAGTTTTATTTTTTTCCCCTTCCATTCCAACTAGTATCCCAACACCACTGAGTGTTAGCTACTGGTTGAGCTGGCAAGATTTGTGTTTTCTCAGAGTCATAAATAGCTGTGGTGAAAACGAGACAAATTCCTTCTCACTCTAATGCTTTTGTCTGTTGTTAGGAAAACAGAAAACTGATGGTACATCAATGGCATATGTGTCATGTACTACTAGAATGTCGTATCTGAACTCGGATTAGGATGTCTCTTTTCATATATTGCTTTTTCTGGAGTGGCTCAAATGTATTCACACTGGTTTGTCACAAATTTGGCATAAATTTTCTTCTGTTTTGGCTGAATGACAGTAAGCACTCCTACGAAGGTTTAAGGCTAAAATCACTTAAACCACACCAATTTATCTTCTAGACATGGAAATGGGTTTGTATGGAAGGCAAGGGATGCCTACAACCAAGAATCATTAAGTACAATGCTTAATTTTATGCATTTGCCCTTTGTGTTCCTTGCAGTCTGTATCTTCTAGAAAGCCTTTTTTTTTTAGGTAGCCTTCTATCTATGACAGTGTTTATGCCAAAGATATATAACGAAATTATACATAGAGACTTGTAATTGTCTTGGTGATAAGAGGCAGTCCAGGACTATATTTCTCTAGGAAAATAACAGATTGAAATTGAGACTGAGGAGTAACATGTTTTCCCATGTACTTGTGAAGAAAATAATCGCCTTTCAAGCTTCTACACTATTCTCCAATTCATCTAGCTGATAGGGAAAAAAGATATCCAGGACTTCTCTCACAACCTGTTTGCCTGCAAGAATGGCTATATCTGAGTAATTCTTTCTCCAAAGTTCCACTATAATCGGAATAGATTTAGGAAATGGATCAAGGGGAGCCATACCATCTTTGTAAAAATCCTTGATTCCTGGGGGAAAGGTAATGCTATGGGTTTTAGCTCATTGCTGTGAATGTAATGCTGGTTGTGTTTAATTTCCTGGTTAACCTGGTCTTTCATCAGAACTCCACCAGAGATTTTCATTTTGGAAACAGATTGCTGATCATGCGTGGAAGGCGCAAGGAACATTAGGTGAGTGACATGTAGAAGTAAGGAACATTAGGTCAGTGGTGGATGTGTTTCTACTTTGATTTAAAGTGTCTTTAAGATGTTCAGAAATCTCCTTTGTGTTCCAGTGGGATAAGAGATTGGATGCACGATGGAGCAGTGGTGTTCAGCATATAACTCATAATGCTACAAGGGACGTGTTTTGAAGCATCAGCTGTTATTGTGCAGCCAGATGAAAGAGACATCTAAAGATGTATTCTTCTTGTCTGATTTTAAAACTGGTCTCAGGTTGGTGCTGATACATCTGGAAGAAGGACTTTAAACATATATATATATATATGTATATATGTGTGTATATATATATATATGTATATATGTATATATGTATATATGTGTGTATATATATATATGTATATATGTATATATATGTATATATGCATATGTATAAAATAGGTGCAAGAGGAGGAAAATGGAGAAAATGAGGATAGAACAGTGGATATAGAATTGTTAACAGGAATTTGGTTAGCAGAGAAAATTCAAAGGTGCTGATCAAGTGTCAATGGCACATGGCTCCTAGGATGGTGCTTGATCCATTTGGTGGCTGAATGTTGTCCCTAAAGAAAAAAGTGAAACATAGATACAGACCTGTCTAAAACCTGTGCAAGAAAAGAAATGAAGACACCCGTGCAGGACTTGAATCATGTTAACTAATAACTGGAAACAGGGACTTTTTCCAGTTAAAATAGGAATATTTTGTGCTACTAAGAAAAGAGAACTGAAATTAGACACCTGCTGGTATTCTACTGAGTACTGATGATGTGATAACTTGAAAGAGTGGGATGTTTGTGTTTAAAAAGTAAGTTTTTAGAAGGTCTGCAAAGGTGGTTTACCTGGCCTAGCACTGGGCTGCTGGAGTAGTGTTGCAAAAAGGGAAAGGTAGGCATTCCAGAAATCTGTGAAAATGTTATCCATTATGGGGGATTTAAACTGCTTAAATGGATACTGGAGAGCACAACACATTAGTAGCCATCATAGATGTTTTAATCTGGTAGCTAACAGTCCTCATCAAGCAGCTAATGTATCAGGATGTGTCACAGTGTTCTGTTTTTGATGGGGATATTTTAGAACTTTTAGAATTTCTCACTAAGGAATGAGGACACTATGGAAGACAGGTAACACTGAATAACCTTCAACAGCATGACCACAGTTAATTTCCATTTATGTTTCTTGAAGAAATAAAGTTGCTAAGTGGTTTGTTCTGTTTTGTTTTGTTTTCCCCAAAAGTGCATCATTTCATAACTGAGGCTAGTTATGAATTAGCTAGTAAGAGGAATTTGCTCCTGCAAATATATAAAGAAATTCTAAATTTCTTTGAATTGATAATGCTAACACTGTGGGGAATCTGAAATTGTAGAGTGTAGCTCTTAAACAAAGTGTGTGTTTGCAACACCATTAGGAATCTGCAAGTAATGGATTACCACCTTGCCTCCTTTCCTTCCCATTTGTTTAAGAAGCACTAAGGCTCAAAGGTCAAGAGGTTTGGAGATAAAGTGAGCCTTTTTCCAAAATCTGAATCTGGCCTTTACAGAAAGAAACCCCAAATTGCAAAACGCTCTTCAGCTGTGTAATAAGGGCCGAAAAAGGAAGAAAGACAGCTGCTCTTTTATGAGAAGGGATATTAAAGACAATCTAGATAAACATGATTTAAATATGCGATTTCTCTAATTTTTCAGTAAAGACAATTCTATTTTCATAGTGGTAAAGGGAAGATAGATAATGTATATGATGACAGTAAAACAGAAGTAACCACAACTGCAGTGAAAGCAAGAGTAAAAGAGTTTTTCTTTGAAAAATCAAAGGGAATTAATAATTCTAGTTCCAGAATACTGAAAGAGCTAGTTAATTGCATCTGTGTTTTAAATCTGTTAATATAAATATGGCACCAAAAGACTGGAGAACAGCTACATATCTAGGAAGCTGAGAAATAAAATTATTCATCAACTATCCATCTAGGAGTAAATGATGCTATTAGTGTCCTTTTCTTAAAAAACTTTTATAAAGACATACAGCTAAAGGAAAAGGGGGGAAGAAATAAAGTCTAACAGGGTTTACTGAAAACTGGCACTGCCAGACTGACCAGGAAGCTTTCCCAGTACTTTACTGAATTTTATAGGGAAAGGAAGTGTGCTGCATGTTTTCTGAATGGCAAGGAAAATCTTGTCATACACCCTGGAAGTTTTCAGTACAAAACTGGACAAGAAAGGGATTAGCAAGAGACTGTGGAGTATGAAAGGAACTAATTCACTGACAGATGTGTTTAAGAATAACCAATACAGCTGAATTATGAGGGGCACTGTGTGTCCACAGCCAGTGCTTCACTTACCCAAAGTGCATGGCACACTGAGAGCTTACATGCCTGCTATTAGTCTCTTCCTTCTCAGCCTCTCATCCAGGAGACATATGTTTAAATCATTGTATTACCATTCTGCCAGAATTTCTGAGCTATAGCTCTTTTTGTTTTCAAAATTCTGAATTTTATATCAGATAGAAGTTTGCATTTCATAGCCTAGTCTGAGCATATTGGGATTTTGTTTATTCTCCAGGCATGATCTGAACAGATAAAAAAAATTGCTGGTAGAAATACAGTCAAAACTAATTGAGTCTTTTTACAGTTTAATTTTGCTCCACTGAGATGTATTGTCACATGCTATGAAATCAGGGGGTTTAAAAACTTCAGAGTCAATGATTTAAGCTTCCATTAAACATCTTCTCAAATAGGATTCCAGCTTGTATATTTGTGGCATACCCTGAGACCACAGTTAAACTGGAGCATTCCGTATGTTGTGGCATGCCAGAAGATCTTGCTTCAGCTTTGCTATGACAATATATCTACAGGACCAAGATTTCTCATAAGGTACAGTGCTCAGCTTAGATACCTAGTCTTGGTGAGAGTTTGCTGGCTGCTCGTCACCTGGGAGCATTCAGGTGTTTAGTTCTGTGTCTGCAAAGCGATGGGAGAAACTGCTGTCACTGGAGATTGAGTAACTTTATATCATTTAGATCCAATGTGTAGGGATAAACTACTCCAAACAAAAGCTAGCCTGGGTGTTTTACTTGACTGTGTGCCTCGTACTTTGAAGAATTGCCTGCGTGGGGTTTCAGGGTACTTTCATCAGTCCCTGCAAATTGAGGTGCTTGTGAGTTTTGTGTGTGTAGAATTTTGTAGTATCCTTAAATTAAAATGTTGAAATAACGTTGAAATAATGTTACTGTGGAAATGTCTTTATTTTAATTTTAATACTTTCAAGCATTCTCAGCTGCTGCTAAAGAATAAGCATGACAGCAGAGAATGAGACTAAGTAAGAAAAAGTATTAAGTATTGCATCATTGGGCCAGAATATATGTTCCATGTCTACAATTGTAATGACACAGGTATATGTCAAATAGTGTTGAAGCAATCTCTTTAGACTGTGTTCAGTAGCATCTATTGACTGGTTTGTACTAGAGGGTTTTTTAGCCTCTGATGTGGATGTGTCTCCTTTCCCTTGTGTTATGTAAATCTAGGTGTTAGGTGATTCAGAAACAGACTAAATCTGAAAAAGATGCTTATGTCTGAGCTTTGAATGCCTTCTCTCTTGTGCAGAGTGCCACAGCCCTAACTAATTAGGTAGTACTTTACTGACTGTCAAACCAGTTTAAAGTACAAAAGGTGAATGGGCGCATTACCCTGCATGTCGGTCTGCAGGCAGAGGCACCCCTGCTTTAGGCTCCACAGGAAAACCCCACAGCCTTAATAAATAATGTGTCTGACTCCTTTACCCAGCTCACTGACTCCAGTTCAGAAATTCACAAAGCACATAGTATCTTAGTCAACCTAGGGGGAAAAAAATAAAATATAGAATCAGGCCATTAAGTTGTATAGTAAGGCTGCTAATAATAGTTGCAAAAGGGATTACTCAATCACTGAGAGCAGTAGAGCAGTGGAACTTCTTTACTTTCAAAGAGTTGGGAGTTTTGTTTGGTGAGTAATGCTTCAGCAGCCCTCACAGTTAAGAGATGTGTACAAAGCTCTGGTCCTATGCCACCTCTGCTAAATAAACATACAAGCAGATGAAGAATCTGGCCTGTGCTCACTAAACAGACAAATTCAGTCACATGAGACAGAGAAATAGATGACTAAATAAATCAAGTATTAAGTGTGTGTAATGTGAAAAAAAAATAAAATTGAACTTACATTGTTTCTTTTTCTGTTTGTTTTTTTTTTTCTTCTTCTTTTTAGCAAGGTAACTATCATTCATTCACATACAGCAAAATATTGTTGGACCAAAAGTCTTGGACTCATGAGTAGACACAAGGCACCTTGGATGGCAGATTAGTTTGCCCTCCTGATCCATCCAGACTTGTATAGTCTGCTGATATTTTCTATTTATATACTTCTTGATCTTAAAACTAACTTAAAAACTTTTACAAGTCAACAAAACTTATTCCAGTTCTGCTTTATACTAGTGAATTTTTTGCTGAAAAACAGGACACATTTCAATAGCAAGATTAGCTAGACTGTGAAATATTACCCCTCAGGGAAGTCGTAGGAGACCAGTTGCACGGATCATTTAAATGCAATTAGAAAAACCAGCAGAGGATGGAGCCAGGCAATTCCCCCTCCCCGCCCTCCTTTGCTTCCTCCCTGAATAAGTTTGAAAAATGTCATTTGGGGAAATAATAATAGAGTCAGGTTGAATTTAGTAAGTAGTTTTGGCTGAGAAGGGACAAATTTTAGAAGATCTTTTATCCCAGTAATTTTGTGAAAATGCCTGCATGTTAGGGAGGAAAGTTTCATGCTAAAAATGCAACTTGTCATTTTGAAATTTAGTGCTTTCATTTATTAATTGGGCCATACTTACTCCAGGTTGATGCAGGAGTACATAATTCTATTTTTCTTTTCCTGCTGCTTTCCTTACCAAACATGAGATTTTAATTAAGCTTTTTTTTTTTTTTTTTTTTTTTTGGTCACCTTATTCAAACAAAGAATCTGTTATCTGCGCTGTTCTAAAAAGTATAATGAGAACTCAGTTTTAGGCTGATAGAAGGACAGACTTTACATCTTTTCCTGGGAGATCTCTTGCATTTAGAGCCTGTGATTTACAGGTTGAGTTGGCTGTCTCAGCTTAAGTAATGCCTTTAGTAGCTTTCAAGTTTGATTCTTCTGAAAATCTGGTGATGCGTATCAACAACTTCAGTTTCAGTATGAGGTACATTTTTGCATTCCCTCTCAAAGTTAGGGTTTAAATATCTCAAATTTGGTGCTTAAAGCTAAAGCAGTTCTAAATAGAAGTAAAGACCAAGAGGGTTTTTAATGGTTCTTACGTCTTAGATTGCTTTTCTGAACAGGGAAGAATTTTACCCACTGAGCCCTGAAAGGTTTTCCCCCATGCATCTTCCATTGTATGGATGTCAAATTCTCCAACAGATGGGCAAAAATTGAAACCAGTGAGGCTTCATAAAAATAAGAATTTTTGGGGCTACTGGGACTAACACTGCAATATTTAGCAATCTATTGTGAAGCAGCAGATGTATAATTTGATATACATAACTTCATCAATCATATTTCTTTCTTAAATGGTGATTATAGAGAAGTGTTTAGAAATGGAAGTTGTCTACAATGCCCAGTTTTGTCTCATTACTTCAGAAAGTTGGTTTCCCCCCTCTGTTGCTGTCTGTTGTTAATTAGGGATGTAGAGATGGATGTGTAGAATTAGGTTGCACATAATCTCATCTGAATATTTAATCATAAATGATTAAGATGAAGATTTATAGCACAGAGTTTGACATGCTGGCTGATAAAGCAAGGTTAATAGAGCTATATTCTTCCCAGTTATAGATTGTCTGGGAAAGAAGGCAAGACAATAGTGTCTACAGACATTAGAGGGCAACAAGATCTCCAAGAATCTTCTTTCCCTTCTTTATTTTTAGAAAAAACAATTGCAGATTGTCTGAGATAATAATAAAAGTTCAATGAAAGAAAATTTAAACAGAAAAAAACCCCAAAATTGAGAGGCAGATTATTTCCTAATGAAACACACGGCTGTGGATTCTAATAAAAGGAGAATTGCAGATCTGTTTTGTTTGAAAACTCTAGCTGTTATTTGATTAAATAATCTGCTAATGTGATACAGTATGACCGAGGTCACATATTTTCCTATCATGTCTAGTTGTACTTTTTTTGATTGAAGGTGACTGAGTTGCATATTCCACCAGCTCCTGACTCCATTATTATTTCCTCAAATGACATTTTTCAAACATTGATGTCTCCAGGACCACAGGAGCTGGGTATGGTTGCACTCATTTGCTGCACAAATAATTGAAAACTTTTTAGGAAGTGCAGTAGTAACACAATTATTAGCACATTATTGATACAATACATTCTCTTGTAATCTCTCTAACATGAAAGAATAATTGATTAATTATAACACTGCTCTGGAGGACCTGAACTATCATTAGATAATACTTGATTTGCTGGAGGAAGAACTGAGATAAGTAAAAATATGCCATCAATTAAAAAAAACAAGAAAAAAACCCAAGCAGGTATCATGGAAATTGAGCATGTACATCCAAAACTCAATCTGAAATTCAGTTCAGACGCTAACTCTCTGGAAATGTTCTCTCTGAGAACATTGTGGGCATCTTATTCTAAACTGCACATTTATGACTAAAAAAAGGGGCAAAAAGGACATGTGGAAATATCTCAGCATTAATAGAGCTGGTCAGCTTGTTCTGGGTCACCCTAGCCCTGCCAGGGATCTGGAAATGAAAAAGTGTTCCACATCCCTGTAGTGAGGATGCAGTGAGACAGTCGCAAGGTTGTCAGTGGATATTTCTGGGATCAAAATCTCTGAAATCATGAGCTCAGGTGTTGTTTCAGGTTCTGTGGTAGACTTTGTGCAGGTGTAGCACCCACTAAGGATCAGCCCATGGTTGTCTCAGAGTGGGGCTTAGGACAGGGTACTCACAAGTACCAGCCTTGGCCAAAGTGTATTGCCACTCACATTAATGAGAATTTTTACCAGGGCCTTTAAAATGAGAGCTAGGAGATTGACATTTTTGAAAATCTGTGGTATGGGAATTCACAAAGACTGAATTTATCCTAGGAAACCTAATCTTGCATTCAGCTTGGAGGAGGGAGTCTCCCCCAGGAGGGGAGTTGATGGAAGAAGACTGGTTATAGCTGCTTGGTGCTTTGAATTATCACTCTGGAAGAGCCCATCTCCTCTGCTGCCTGTAGGAGGAACCTAGGGAGCATGGGAAAAAGTCAGGCACTGTAAATATCTCCCCAAGTGGCTTTCCCTGCTGTCTTCCTTACTTGTATATTTCTAGCCCTGGGCTGTTGTTGCTGTCCTTTTCTTGAATTTCCTGACATCCCCCCTGCCTATCCCCTATCATTCTTGTTCCCTGTTACCAGATTAAAGGTGGGAATGTTACTTTTCCTCTTCACAAATGCTTTCTGTGTAAAATTGATCCAGCTCTGGTGGTCATATCCTGTGATATTGATCATATGATTTTTGTGGAGGATAGAAAGATAACTGTTCTGTGCCATAGGTAGCTGTCCTTTTTCATTTTGTAGGGTGTGGAGAGGATTTTTTTACCAGACTTCAAAATTTACAGCAGTCAATGAGCTGTTTAAGCCTTTTTGTAAAAGCCATTGTTCTCTCTCTGTAAAGTCAAAAGAATTGACATATCTCATTAGTCTGTTAAGCAGTACAAAGATAAATGCTTTATATATATAGGAATGAATACAGATGATGATACCAGTTATTTTGTAGGCTTCATAAAGGTAAGGTATAGTGTCTGTAAAGAGCTTTACTTATAAATTTGCATGATAGTTTGGTTTGGTTTTTTTTCATTTTCATAGATAACTTATTTTTCTGAGTAGATGAATGCTAATATTAAGTTGTCACAGATGAAAACTATCTACAATAAAACATAAATATTGTCTGTTCTTTGTTAAGCAAAAACATGTTTAACTTCCTTCTTAAACAGTTGGAGATTTTGGTATAATAGGAGTTTTAATGACTTTGTATACAAGATGTAAGATGTCTAAATTCTCATTGCACATTGCACATGCTAAAATGTTTGAGGTTTCTCTCTGTATTTTTTTCAGCTGGATAATTAGTTACTCGTGCAAAATGAAGTTTGATACATAAACCAAATCTTGTTTTTTTTCCTCAAGTGTATATAGATGTATGTAAGGCAGAAAATGTGTTGTCAGTTCCTATTTAATGTGAAATTCAACCCTTCTCAGCAAATTTTGCTCCCTTATGTATTTGTTTCATTTACCTCCCAAGTCTTAGAATATGTTTCTATGGGTAATTACACTAAATAGCCCCATTTGAAACCCTGCTGAGCAGGGCTGGACCTTTAACCTGTAAACTTTGTCAGGCAGAGACCATAACTAAAGCGCTTACAAAATTTGTGTCTTGGCAATGATAGGTAATATGCCTGGAATCAGAAAATAATAGAAGGAGCTAATGAGGGGATTTCCCAGAAACTGACTCAATCAAGTAGGGTATCTGAGCTCCTGATGATAGAGATGCCTGTTTTTTTAAGAACATCATTTTGCATGGGAGTTTTGTGATGTCAGGTGAAGGGATAGCATATCCTAATGATTGGCTGCCTTACCCAGTGTATCAGCAGGACTAATAGAAGATGTTTCCCATTCCTACAAGCCTTCATGCTTTTTATCCTGAAGCCACCATGCCTCCAGCAGCACTACCCAAAGACAGTCTGAGAGAGATTTGTGTTGTGTGCTTGTGAGTCAGTTAACAGCACTGACCTGTGACACAACCCAGGGGTGAAGAAGGTACTGAAGGTAGGCAGAGGTGAATGGTCAGTGTGCTGAGATATGGTCCCTCTAGCAGTCCTGTGCAGTTCCTGAAGGACAGGTGTAATAAATTCAGATGAGAGAGATGCTGTTTTGTATGCACAGTGTATTCATAAGGGAAAAGTAAACACTTCT
>NC_031769.1:112522571-112624656 GCF_001522545.3 Parus major
TTTTTTTTTTTTTTTTTGTCTCTGGTGAGTTCACAAAACTGCAGACAAGTGACAGCATGATTTGGTAAAAAATAAATAAATTGTTCATCTGTGTTGCCAATGTTAAAAGAGCAGATGTGAAAGATTTTCCTAAAAGGACTTTCTATTCATATGCTGAAGTCAGGAAGAGCATAATTAGAAGTTGACTAAAAATAAGAGCCAGTTTTCTTATTGACAGCTGTCAGCAAGCATCTGTACAGCAAAAAATATTTGACCCCAACATGTACTTCTAAAATTGTTAGCTTCTAAATTTGCTCAGATGGGTCATGGTGTTGTTGGTTCTTTTGCTGCTAAGAAGTGACACTAACGATTACATTTCCATTTTGAAGCAATTTTTGTTGCAATACTTAGAAACTTAAAATCTTTACTGGTACTACTGGCAGAAAAATTGCTTTTTCAAAGCCATTCTAATAAATAGAATAAAAATTCCTAATAGATTTTGATTAAAATAGTCTTTTTAAAAATTTCTCAATTCTTTAAATATTTTCTGCAAGTGCTTAATTGCCTTACTTCAATTTGAATGCTGTCAGTGCAAAATTTCTCTTTAAGGGACACTTGAATTCTGCCAAGTGGCAACAACCCTTCTGTTCTAGACAGTGAGGTAAATAATAGATTTTTTTTTCCTTTTAAGAGATAGTTCAGGAAAAAAAAAGTCCCATATGCATCAGTATTCCTGCAAGCACACACAGACCTTCCCTTCTGCACACTAGTTGATTGTCATAAGGGAGAGCATAAGCATAAGGATTAATGCACACATTTATATGTGATAATACTAACCATGTTCAGATCCATTGTTCCTCACTGTTTTCACATCCCCCTTTCTGGTGCTGTGTTATGGCTTGAATTTCAGACAGTTGTAAATTTTGTCCCTTTATACTTGGACCAGTTCCAATTTCCACCAGTGATACCTTGAAGTCTAACAGCAGTTTTCCAGCAGTAATTGCTCAGAAGAGTTGCTTAATAACTGTTGATGGAAATGAAGAGGTCTCCATTTGAACCTCATTGATCCTGCCTGGAGTATTTGAGGAGGCTTGGTATGCACATTTGTGGGCCCAGAATGGTGTGCATCGTGGCACTGGGGACCATCAAGCTGCACGACACCACCCATAGCCCTCCCTCCTGCTGTCTTGGTATAAACCCTCTTTGGGGGGGAGGAGAAATAAACTCTTTGGAAAACCATCTCTGCTGGTGGCTTGCCTGCATGTTTGTGAGGCTCACTAAGTCCCCCTGTAACAGAAACTTTTCAGATCATTTGGTCTCAGTCAAGGAGATCAGTTGTTTCAGCCTGTGATGGCAGCACAGTGCTGTTACTGGTGAGCCCTGCCTTGAAGGACTCTCATGGAAGCAGGTGGGGAGCAGGTATCTCCAACAGGGAAGACAAAAAACCGTGGCAGAAGAAGTAAACAGTCAAGAATGGGGGCAAGGAAAAATCAGTTAAATCTTATCTAGATCTGAATGATATGGGTTTCCATCTATGCCAATAAGAAACAGATAAATTCCATCTGAATTTAAGTCCAGGAGGCTTTAAATATAATGTTTCAATGAAACTTATTGACTTTGTTTTAACTCATTGATCTTTACACTTCATAAATGACAGAAATCAAATGAGGGTAGCTTTCTGACATGAATTTTAATTGTGTCACTGCTCCATAGTTTATTTTCAAATTCTGAAGAACCCTGGCCCAAGTCCAGCATCACAGCTACTGTGTACTGGAACCCTCCAAAAAGGTAATCCAAATTAAATAGAAGTGTGAATCCACAGTGGATTAATTAAATGACATTCAACTCTCATGTGGATACTATGAATCAGAATTAAAAGTGTCTTGATTCAATTTAACTTAATTTCCAGAGAAAATGAGTTAATTAAGTGTGCTGCAATTTTGAATGCAAGTGTCTACACAGACATTTAATATGTTTTGACTAATCCACTTTAAAAATTAATTCAGTTAACTTTCCTGAGTGATCCTTGCACTGGCAAACCTTTGGTAACTTGATAAGAAGTCAAAGAAAGGCTAATGCTCAAAAAAATACTGTTATTGCAATCATAGTTGAAACTTGATTTTTCTATTGGAATTTGTGTTCAATCAAGAAGCAGCTTTATTTCTTCGGTCAGAAATTGTTCTTCATTAATATGACTCATTCTATCAAAGAAAAGGAAAATAGTTGTGCAGCTCCAGAAGTGAGGTACATGTGATGGTATAGTTGGATAGACAGGAGGTTGCTATATATGATTTGTTTTTGAATATCAGAGCAGGGAGATACCAAGTATTTCTGGTATTACAAGAATAGAGTAACAGCCTTTCTCAAATAGTGAGTAGGATGGAGAAGTTCAGTTAACTTTTTTTTTTTTTATTATTATTTTTTTATTTTGGAAATAAATAATAGACCACCATGGACCTAATCTACTCTTGATGGAAGGGAATCGTTGAGATGAGGGTGTCAAGAGAAGAGTACTGACATGGTAGAAAGAAAAAACAAATTTTTTCAGTAGCTTTCCATGATCAGATCATGTGAGTTAGGAGGGGTTACAGTACTGTCACACAGGACTGTGCATGTGGCTTGACATCTGCACAGCAGTGGAGAGGGGAATGACGAGGAGGAGAAAGGGAGGAGCACAGGTCTTTCAATGGTGTAGGTTCCTGTGGCAATGTTCCACCTCAGCCTGGGCCATAGGTCTCCCAAATGAGCTATGAAGCATTAACTGGACCTGACAAGGCTGGGGCGAAAGACATGAAGAGTGACAAACCTCAGTAAGTCATGCCCATAAGGGCCTCCCTGAGCCACAGTGTTCATCTGTCCCATTTTTCTTGGCACTGCTGTGATGCTTTGGACTTGTTGACTTTCTTGGCTACAGGCATGGAGAGGGAGATGTTGCCTCTTCATTAGCTGAATATAAAGAACATGTAAGGAGAATCCAGGTTTGTGCCATATGAGACCCAAGTACAATCAAGCAAAGAGCAGAAGAGCATGATAGGAAAAATATCAGGAAAGAGAAATTAGGACTCAGCTCTGTCTTGCAGAATGAGTGCTTGCTCCATTGATGCAGAGACTAACGTCTTTATCTTGGTCAGCTTTCTTCTTGATTGATGTTTTATCATAATTTTTCTGGTAAGTAATTTGTGGACTCCTGGAGACTCAGGACTTGGTGCTTTGTAATGGTAATGTGATACAAAGAATCTACTGAGCTGAGAAAATATCAAATGCATGCTTTAATTGTACTTTGAATCTTTGTTCTTATTACCCACTTTTGTTATCCTCTGTCCATTTCCAGAGCCTTTAAGACCAACTGTCATCTTCCAAGCACTTACAGAAATTACTAGCAGCTATTGCTAGTAAAACAGAGAAACAGGTGCATAAGAAAATGAGATTTTTGAATGCCTGCTTTAATTTTACTGCAAGAATAAGCTCTGCAAACAAAGCTCTGATTGGAAAAGTGCAGAGAATCAAAAACAAGTTGCAAGAGTGTCTTCACTACATCTTTTAATTATGAGGAAATTTTGCCACATTTTCATTCTGTATTATTATCAGAGCACAATTTTCATGCCTTTCATATTCTAAAAACTCCAGAGTGACACACACATTTATTTCTAGTATTAAATTGTGCTGCTAAAGCACATTCTGTTTGGCATGACGTCCTTTCAGTTTAATTTTCTCCAAAAATCCGTTTCATCTTTTCAGAATATAAATGGCATACCATTGACCCTTCAACTTCCTGCTATTCCCTCCTGTCTTCAGTACTCAGATGACTAAGTTGGGAACGTGTTCAAGTGGTGGCATCTGGCTCTTTGGGGAGCTCTGTGAGCAATTACGTTGGCAGCTTTACAGATGGCTCTTCATGCATTGTGGGGTGAATCTGAGCTTTTATCTTTTAGATATCTGTGATTTGGAAGAACTTGCATGCTGGTAAATAACTGTGCTCTTCCCTTCTTGAGTATCTGTTCAAGGCTAAACTAAATGCAGCTGCATTAAAACTCATTGGTTTATGAACCAGACACAAATAAAAAGCATACAAGTGTTCAGCTACAAAGTTGTTTTTAAAGGCCAGGATACATGAATATCATCCTCCTTGAAGATCGCTCTTTGTCTTCCATGAAACAGACATTGTCTTGGTAGCCAAGTATTTCCCAACAAGAAATTTAAGCACTAATCCTTGAAATAGAAACTGTTAGCTGCTTGAAGACAGTATATCCTTCTAGTTCCCTTTAAAGACTAGTTGATTCAGATGTGTCTAGAGAATCTTAAACCTGGATGCTTTGGAGAATTTTTTTTTTAATAGATATATATGTTAGACATTTCTAGAGTAATCAGAAGGCAGCCTTATCAAAAGGTTGCACCTTCCCAGAAAACTATCAGTTTACACTGAAGTAGAATGTGGGGACAAGCTGAAGAGCAGAGAACCCTGATGGGTACAAGAGGGGCAGAGCTTCCAGATTCCACAGCCTTTGATTTTTTTTTAACCCAAGTGTCCTGGGGTGACTTTATGATACTGGTATCCCCAGTCGTCTGGTTTATGTTATATATTAAGTTCTGCACCTTTAAGACTGGCTTTGAGAGCAAGAGAGGGGGAAGAAGAAGCCACAGTTTGTGTTAAGGAAAACATCACTCCCCCACATCCCAGGTCTGGACTGTGGTGTCTGCAGCACGGACAGACAGCAGGACAGAGCTGCTCTCTGGCTTTTAGTTAGTTTTAGCTAGCCGAGGCAGAGGAGTTCCCTGGACTTCTTTTTTTTTTTCCTTGGATCTGTGCAAGCCTGCTCTGGACTGAACACCCAGCCTAACCCCGGGAGCTCAGGCCTGTGGCCCACCGGGGCCTGGGCCTCGGCACTTTCCAGCGCCGGAGGGACTGATAAGAACCTGAGTGAGCCGAGCTACACCACATGAAAAGGACTTTTCTTCCTAGATTTGCCATCCCATTGAACAGTGAGAGGTTCACTGTTTAATTAATTAATTAATATTATTCAATTTCTGTTAAATAAACAGTTTTTTCCACTTCTCTCCAAAGAAATCTCTTCTTTCCCAAACCAGTTGGGGTCATTTGGATTTTGCTTTCCTGGGGGACCCCCATTTGAGGTTCTCTCCCAAATTTTCCCTAAACTAGGACACCAAGCTAAAGGATGGAGACCAATTTATTTTTAGTTTTGGAGCATATCTGACCTGATGTTGAGCAATTTATTAATGTCTTTTGGGGACATGGAGTTGTGTAGATAGGCAAGAGTAAGGCTTGAAAATTTGTCAGTACAGATTACAGAATTAGCTGGAGCATCTAAAAGACATCCAAGTCTTAAATAAGATGTCTTCAACTGAAGATGTCTAATTTCATCCTCCTTTTTAGCTGAGTTCAGAGGACAGCAGAGAAAATGTCATGCCTGCACCTAAGACAGCAGATTCAAGGATTTCTGACATCAAAGCAGAGGGGCAGTCTGGTCCAGAGTTTTTCACTTGTAGCCTGTGAAGAGAATTGCTGATAGGGTTTGCCTGCCATTCTGCCTAACTTCATCTGTCTAGAAGCAGAGCTTTTAATCAAACAAGAGGGCACAAAAGAAATCTAGACATTGAGATTTTGCATTAGTGATTTCTGGCCTGGAACATAGAAAAACGTTTGCTAGTTGAATTACTGACAAGATTACATATTGCCTGTTGGGATCTGAGATTAGTGAAATCAAGAGAGTTTTTTGCAGCAATCAATTTTTCTAGTTTCATGATTCCCTCAGGAGCAAAAAGAGGTCCTTGGATTTTGAAATGAGGGAGAAAACCTCCCAGAAGTGCTGAGAAATGTTTGAGATATATGATGTAACCTGTAATATCCTGGCATCAGGATGCTATATCATTTGAGATAATTCTCTAGAATTGTTACTTTGATTAAAATTGCTTGATTATAGTATTTTATTATAAAAATTTTTGTTATGTGTTTTGTGAAACATTCCAGGATTGAGGATTTTTACACAGCATTTCTAATGAGATGGATTTTTGAGCAAATACACCATATCTGAGTTGCTATGAGTCCATAATCTCTTTAATACTTAGAAATAGAAACTTCTGACTAATCTTTTTCCAGTTGTAAGACTGTAATGTACTCATTTGAAAGATTAGCTGATATTTTGTAAGGATATCTAAAGTAAAATGTGAATCAGCTTAAAGGACTTAGCAGAAAGACAGAATTTTCGTATATCCCATAGAAGACTGAATTACAGCCTTTGAGGATCCTGTGTTCACACTCTCTCAGAGCCAAGAGACAGTAAAAATCATTGCTTAACTATGAAGGTCCTATGATTTTCATGTGTTTTAGACAATTTGATTATTGCACTGTTACCTGGTTTTAAAGTTAATTTCTGGCTGACAACTGACTCACAGAGGAACATGGCAATGGCCTTAGACTGCCCTTCTGCTGGCATTTAGAAGAAAACGTAAGGAACTAGCTAATTTTGAAGGCAATCATAGCTCTCCATTCCCCATTCTCCCTGGGGGAGAGAGAGGAACAAAACCATCCAGACTCAGAAGGGCCAGACAGGGGCCTCAGGGAGAGCACTGAAGTTAGGGAAGATAAGATGTAACCTGGCTTTTGTGTCAGTGTTTCCTCCAGTTGCTTATTCTTAGGGTTTCTAAAGAAACACTGGTCTGAGCTACTGTATTTACCATCCTGCCTTCCCTCCAGAGGGATGTCCCTTGCAGATGTCAAACTCATTAGGACCTGCTGAAAAATGGTATACAGTGAAGACATCTAACCAAAGAACCCAGGACATTTTTTTGCTTCTAGGGTGCTCACCCTTGGAACACACCCTGATATTATTTTCTGATGAAACCTGGGTGTATACCCCTGGTGTCTCTGAAAATAAGCCTGGGTATATGAGTGGAAAGAAAATTAAGATCAATTAATCAAGATCAGTTGATCTTGATGACAGAGGCCAAAACTTCAGACAGGATTGTGGTGTGCATTTTCCCCACATGTTATGAGCAGTTTAATTGTTATAAGCAGTTTGGTGCTTTAGCTCAATTGTCTCTAAACAGAGTCCACACATAAGACAGACCATTGAGGTTTAGACAGAAAATACATTTTGTACCATTAATAAGTTAAATAATAATAGTTTATTTATTTATTAATAAAATAATCCTTAAAATAGTATTTATTTCATCTTTAGCTCATTTTTTTGTTTTAATTTTTGTGTATGCTTTGCAATATGCATAGTAATATTAGTATAATGAATGGATGAATGAAATTTATTTTGCTGAAAATGATTTTACTGATAGGTATTCACCATCAAAATAGTTTGGAGACCGTTGCTGTAGCTTATTTCTATAGATGAAGGAAGATCAGGCCTTTCTGGAAAGCAGGAAAAGATAAGTTCTGTATAAGAGGGTTGCCTTAGGAAAAGTCTCTGTGAAATCAAATGTACAGTCTCTCTGCTGTAGATCTGCCAAGAACATATAAGTAATTTCTAAGGATAGAGTGTAACTAGGGAAAGATTTAGAAGAAGGAACATTTCCATCAGGATAGAATAATCTTTATTTGCATAATGTTTGACTACTACTTAGTAAAAGTTAGTTTAAGTCTCATTATAATTATTTTAAAATTACTGCATTTACTCAGAAACAATGAATTACTGACTAAAGGGATTTAAATGCAATAATTCATTCCCTTAGGCAGATAAGTTTCCTGATGGAAACTCAATTCCAAGTTTGTTACAGTAAAAACTAACAAACAATGATTTTGATATATTTTATTTCTGATGCTAAGTATTATTAAAATAATTATATGTACAATTATTTTATTTTTTTTGTATCTTAAAAAATTCCCTAGGCAGATGAAATCTCTTATGCATTGAGTAGAGCAGAAGCATGAGCAACTTCATGCAGTTTTATCTGTATGAGAGAAAAACGGGAAGCAAAATTCTAGCATTAATCAGTAGGATCAGTTTTGCAAGGCATGTCTCTGTACTCGATTTAGAGAACACTATGAATACCATTAAAAACTTTAAAATGACAAATAATTTATTGTTAAGTACTTCAGGTTCTGAATGCCTGCTTCTTTCTGCACTGGAAAGTGTCCAGCAAAACTCTCTATGCCCTCAAGCCTTAGGATTTACCTATAAAATAGAGAAAGGCAGTGGAATACTCACTTCTCATCTCCCTTTTGGGTCTTTATGTTGTTAAATTCAAATACACATAAAACACAGGCTGACAATAACACGCCAAAGTCTACCACAATGTATGTATGGAAGGTCAGCCATCATCAAAGCCTATAAACAATAATTTCTTAACTCTCACCTGTCAGCTCAGCTTAGAGAAGAGATGTCACAGCCTGCAACATGCCCTAGCTTTGGCAGAGCTGGGTCTATTGACCTGCCAGAGTGAAAAGCAGGATCACAAAGGGAATCCTGAGGTCACTGCTTATGGAGTGGATGCTGTCAAATTGTGCCTTTCAGCTGCTTCCGGCTGACATTGAATCCTTTGGAGAAGTCAATTGTCCTGGCCCAAACCAGCTTTATGACAATTTCCTTATCTTACTGTTTGTATATGCTATAGTACAGAACTCACATTCTTCATTGTATAGGCCTCTGAAGAGTTTCTAGACCTACATATGAGGGTATCTATGTAATGTGTGACACAGGCAAGTCCATGCTTTCCTAGCTTTGGTTTCCAAGTGACTTAGAGGTACAATGTGTTAGCTGTTTAATCTGCAGAGTCATGGCATAAATAAGTTACTTGATGTAGCTTATTCAATCCTGTTGATAAGGGGTATAGAAAATTGAGAGCAGGTGTCTCTTACTGTACATGTAAGAACAATGTAAGTGTAATAGAGGACAATTTTGGTGATATGCCCATACTTCTATGCTTTCCATTGTGTAACTCAGAGAATTTTGGGAGAGGTAAAGAAGACTGTATGGTGAACACACAGTGCAGTAGCAAAACTGCTGCTAGCAATATTTGATGAACTGAAACTACAAAACACTTTCAGTAATCCCTATCTGCTGTCAGCCCTGCTGCACTCTAGCTTGTGCCACATAATTCTCCTTTGAAGGTTTTGAGTCAATGATGCTTCTCCCAGATGCCTCATGCAATGAATTCTTTCCTGCTTCTCCTCACATTGCCAGTTCTTTCACTGGCTTTCCATGTTGCTCCACTGAAGAGGGAGAATACACACAACCCTGTGGTCTTTCATTGGTTAAGCAACAGCAGACAGTGTCCAGTTAATAAAAGAATTAAATAACTGTAAATTTGTTAAGATAAAAAAAAGCTCCTATGCAGAACTAATCCAAATAATATGTGATGGAGAGGCAAGTACAAAATGTTAACAGTAGTTGTGGTTTGGAAACGGGACCATTAATTGTGCTGACATTCCTGCTGTACTGGCCACTTGATCTTTAGGTGATCTCTATTGCCTTAAAAAGGATGAAATTTTAACTGTAATGAATTACAGAATTTGTTTCCTACTATTTGTTGGCTTTTTAAGATCAAGAACAATTACTTCAAGATTCTTCCTAAGCATATGGCTCAGAATTGTATTAGTTTTTAAAGACGTATTATTTTTATGTAATCTCATTATACCAGCCTTAGGGAAAATACCAATTATTGTGTGATTTGCATGAGTTGGCAACACTGAAACGGTAGCGTGGTACGGTGCAGGGTATCACATGCTAATATCTCAGCACTGAGGTGACTAATCTGCTGTGTTAATTCTCTTTCCGTGGGGGATAGCTTGAGAAACCCCTTTCTTGACAGTGCTAATCTCACTGCTGACCCTTTAAGTATCTTAAATTTTTTTTTTCTTAAAAGCTCACAGAGAATAATGTGACAATATCTTCTGTTCTCTAGTGTGGATCCCATGAGAAGTGATAAAAAGAACAGATATAAAGCAGATGAAAGAAAACCCATAGGTTAATGCCTTTTTTGAATGACTCCATATTTTGAATATTACCACTCTTCACAGTAATCTTTCTAGAATTATTTTAAATAACATTCATATCTCCCAAAATAGGCACCACAACATATCTATCTTTACCAGTTCTGCTAACACTCATGAATAATGAGTTAAAGCTCATTTTTTATGTTCATTTAGAGCTTCAATTGGCAAGTTGAAGGTTTTTATGGCTTTAGAATATACTGTGATTTATTGTCATTATGGATTTATTGTCCAAGGTAGAGACTAAGTAGACCAGTGGTATGTAAAAGACCGAATTCTGTTGGCATTTACCCTCTCATAAATTTGAGGTAGCTTTGCTGATTTTAATTAATAATTCTGCAGGTTTGCACTGAGATCATGTCCACATTCAAAAAGCTTTCCTGATTAAAGCTAAACTGAAAGGGCAAATTATGATTTGTTTAATTAATAGTCTGTAGTTCAAAATATTATAATTCAGGATGGGATCTCCAGGAAGACTCATTTGTGAGCTGGGCTCCCAGACTGCTCAGTGAAAATATTAATGCCAGTTAGTGTGAGGCTAAGTTTCTGGGTATTTGGAAAGCACCATTGTGTTTGAGTTACTATTAAAACTTTTGAAGTAAAAGCATCCCATGCCTCGGTATTTTCAAGGCAGTGTAAGAGCATACAAGACATTCTGATTATAAGTATAATGTGGATAAAGTATAAAGTATGCAAGTGCATAAAGCATACAAGTACCTGGTAATAATCATGGGGTTTGATTCTAAAACAATAGAATTTGCCTGTGTGCTCATGGGGATGGTGCTGTGCAGGGCCAGGAGCTGGACTCAGTGATCCTTGTGGGTCCCTTCCAACTCAGCATATTCTGAGATGCTGTGATTCTGGTATTTATTACCTATGCAACTATTGCTGTATTCATTATTTCATTTCATTTACTTCACAGAAGTATTCAGAGATAAAGCAAAGAGAAGATAAATGTCTTCCAAATGGCTATTTTAAGACTAAAAGTAATCACTCAGTGGCCAAGATGACTGAGAAATCTTCAAATTGGAGTGACTGTTAGGAGAAAATTCCTGTGCAGGAAGAGGGAGGAGCTGAGTGGGGAAGATTGGCTTGCCCAAGTGGCACACAGCCTCCATGGTGGTGGTAGTTTGGGCTATGGAAAGGGAACAGCAGCTAGGACAGGTTAGGTGAACATTTGTTGAGGTGTTTGATCTTAGAAAATCCTCACAGTTCTACTGAAATAATCATAGTATTGTGGTAAGGACTAGGAAACATCTCATTTCAGGCAGCTATCACAGCAAAATATTTATGAAAAAGTAATGTATGTACTCCTGCAGTCTCTTTTCAGTTGAAGGAACAATGATTCTGAATGTTATTTAACTTGAAATTAGAAGCCTTCTGAATATTGGGATAATGATAGTTCTAGGGGTATATTAATGAATCTGTGTGAAGGAAGGCAGGGCTGAAAAATGGCTAATCAAAGCACAAGCTATTTTAAATGGATTCCAATTTTATCTCATGACCTTCATGAAAAATATGCAATATCTCTATCAGTAAATACTCTGCTTTTTTTTTTTTGCTGGCTTGGCACTTCTAAAAATATTTTCTTCTTTATGCTCAGGAAATAGAGAATACATAGCATTTTGAACTAAATAAGGGTCAAAATACTTTTCTTATCATCACCTGTATTTGCAGAATTCTGCCAGTGGTTGAAAACGGCCAGGTATTTTCCAGAAAGGTGGATTTGGGGAAACTTTAAAAATCATAGAATGCTTTGTATTTAAAGAGACCTGTAAATCTAGTTCTAACCCCCTTCCATGGACAGGGACACCTTCCACTTGCTCAAAACCTCATCCAACCTGTTCATGTATTTTTCAGAGGTAATAAAAATAAGTGGGGAAAATAAATCTCTACATAATGCCAGTTAGGGCAATTTCTGACTCCAAACAATTATTTAAATATAGAAGTAATTTAGTTTTATTCTATAAATGTAAGAAGCCCTGAATCACCATCATCCCCTAATTAATAGGATACTGTATAATGCCCCTTGTGGCTCTTTGAGGATGGAATAGCAGTGCTGTTCTTATGAGGGGCACTGTCATTTTTCTCCCCAGTATAGAATGCCATGGTGGTACAATGAAACTAATAATAGTCTGACAACTTTTACTTCTTTCTTTTTTGTTCTCCTTTGTTGCTGTTAGTCACACAAATGCTACGATTGATGAATTAAATCCTAACCATGGGACTTCATGAATCCAAAAAGAAGTGGTGATCTTCTGGAGCCAGAAAGACCCTTTCCCTCTACTGAAAATCATAGGTGGAGACTGTGAGGGTGGATTATGCTCACAGTTAGAGATTTTGGTGTCTTTATGGGATACAGTAGAGAAAGTTAAAGTGGATCACCATCGCATGTAGATGCTGGCAACATTGCCACCTTCTCACAGATTCACAAAAGCTTTACATCATGTAAAGTTTTGCATTCTGCTTAGTCTAACACTTCATGTCAGATGAAATGATAGAGTTTTCTGTGTAGAACTTCCAAGATTGTGGGTATTTGTTCTGCTTGTTCTGTGTATCACTGAATTCCATCAACTCCTAGTCAACACAATAGAATGTGAAAGCACCTGACGGATAATCTTAGTTCTTTATGGAACTGGGTCATTTTTTTGGTTTTGTTTTTGTGGGGGTTTTGTTTGTTTGTTTTGCTGTTTTACTGTTTTGTTTTAATGCCCTTCCTTCTCTTAGTTCTTTGAGTTTTGAAAGTGGGCGTACTCTTCTTCCATCAAATTTCTGACACTTAGGGCATTCCTTGAACCGTTTCAGAGTCAGTCATGATCAGAAGAGCAGTCAGGTGGTCCTTGGCCACTGTGACAAGGGAAGGAGAGAGTACAAAATGATCAAATTATCCCAATTCGTTGGGTTTTTTTTCTGTCACTGGAAGGGAGTTAAGATCTACAAAAAGAAAAAATAAAATCTGTTGCATTAAGTTGCTTTGTATATATTATCCTCTGTTCTGTTCTTTGGTTATGTGCTAATTTTTTAATAAACCATTTTAGGAAACACTTCTCAAAAGATTTAGATTTGAGATTCTGTTTTGATAAAAGCTGGAGCATTTTCTTAACCTGTTTGTTTAAAAAAATATTCTTACTGATTTTTTATGAAATCCAGAATGAAATTCTTATTGAAGAGCAAGAAAAGCCAGTAGCAGTAATAGTAGAGTGATCCAGATTTGCTTTGGAGATCTGTTCAACAGTCTGGCTTATGGTAGGCACAGAAATGGTTCATATATATTTCCCCAATTAAAGAACTGAGCGGAGTACAGGCGTGAATTTGGGTCTCCCTCATTGTAGAATATGTCTCTCTCAGGTTTTATTTTTTTCTTCCCATCAGAGTTCTCTTGCTTCACATAGATACTGGGAAAGAGCAGGCTGATTCTAGGAGTGGTTGAAAGATCCTATGTGCTTATTTTTGGCCCACGGAAATGTTAATTCAGTAGTATGAAATCAAATGGTTTCAGTCAGCACTAGGAGAGATTTATTTGGTATCAAGTCAAGCTTCAGGGAGATCCCTCACCTTCATTATCCTGTGTACCTACTCCCTTTTCCTGACTCCCCTTGTCCATCTTTTATTTAGCATGTTTTGATTGTATATAGAAGTGGAATAAATATAATTTCTGAATCCTTGTATGTTTACAGACTTTTCTTTACCATGTAGATTTAGATTTTAAGATGACAATGAAACACGTCTTCTTGCATATTTTACAGAATAATGATAAAAATAATAAAAATTTTGAAAAAAGTTTATTTCAGAGTTCATGAAAAACTGTCTAAACTGTTTTTTTCCTAAGGATCACTTCCAAGAAATATATTTTATAATTAAAACTAATATAGTACTTTTATAACACCTGCTGTCTGTAAGTTCTTGAGGTAATTCACAGAAAGGACAAATTTTAACTTTATACCTTTTTGATAAGTAATAACAAATATTTTCTTGTATAGATTCTGGGTTTTTTTGACTGGAAACCTGTGAAAAGAGTTTATCTTTCTCAAGTCTTCACTGTCTTTGATGTCACAGTAGTTTGGCTCCAATGATTTGTTTCTTTCAGGCAATACGCAGCAGAGCCTTGGACTTTTGGATCGTAAGTGGGAATAAAATTCAGGATCATTTTAACCAAAAACTACAAGAACTTATCACTGGAAATCAAATAATTTCCATTAATCAAGAATTTCCATTAATGTGTAATAAAATTGTCTTTTAGGCTGAATACTAGAGGGCAGCATAGCTGAAGCAAACTCCAAAATGTTATTAACATGATATTCAAAATGAGCAGTAGTCTGTTCTGGATGAAACAGAATAAATAACAACTGGTAGCAGACCTGAATAGAGGGGCTTATTCAGGAGCCAAGGAGAGCAGAGCTTTTACCCTGCCTGATTAGCTCATACCCTTGATATCCTTGGTCTTGAATTCTCCAAAAAGGGATCACTGCTGCCCATGGAAAGAGAAGTCATGCTGGTTCATGTCGTGTTATTGCTTGCAGTCACCCATCTCCAAGCATCCCCAGCCAAGGTCCCTAAAGCATCCCACAGCATCCATCTCTGTGAAGCAAGTCTCTTGGATCTTCCCTGACTTCCAGGATCTCTCCTCCAGCCAAGATCTTAAACAGCTTTCCAGGCTGGAAGATGTCCCTGCCAATGGAAGGGTTGGGGTGGGGGGTGAAACTACACCATCTTTAAGGTTCCTTCCAACACAAAACATTCTATGATTATATGATTCTTCTTTCTGAGACCATCTCCTCTGTTCAGCAATCCTTTCTGACAGAAGTTGTTTTATCCAGAACCCAGACCCTCAGTTTCCCAGTCTGTATAGTGTCTGTGCACAAGCACAGGGTGCAACCAATTGGTGGCTCTGTCTCATGTCTCCTTATTAATAGGGAGATTCAGGACATGCCAGTTCTGTTTAGCCCAGGTATTACAGAAATTTCTTCCCGGCTTGTTCCAGTTATAGCTAGTGAGAGTAGGCTTCTGCTGGAGGACTCAGAAGTTCAGTTTTGGACATTCATACCCTGCAATGTGCCATGCATTCATTTACCAGCTGCCTGTTAGTGTCCATAGGCCAAGCTATTTTTTCACCTACAGTACCCATTTACTTTGGGTAAGCCCAGAGAAAGTCTGAGGATTACAGGCTTCAGGATCCCGCTTTCTATTTTCACTGTAACTATTCTTCTAGCTATAATATTCTTAAACCAAATTGAATTTGTATCTGCAGAGACTGTTAGCACCAGCATTTCTTATCTGTAAACAATCTGTTGTCTCTTTCTTTTTTGTTCTCATCTCAGCCCTTTATAGATTATGGCAAAATTTGAGTTTCTCTCAAATATCCTTCTGGGTCTGTTCCCAAATCAGTCTTCACATCCAATGTTCTCTCTGCTCTGCACACCATTTTTTAATCTCAGCATTTAGCTATGTTAAGATACCTTTTCCGGTCTGAGAAGTGATTAATATTCTTGGATGCGTTTTAATTGCACCATGCAAGGATGGGATCATGTGATTCCCATTAACATTTACAGGAGTTGTGTAATTAAATCCGTGTGCAACACAATGAAAAAAATGTACCCTTCTCTCTTATTTCCTTTGTTGGACTGTATATCATGCAGTTGGATTAGTCACAATGTGTTAAAAGAAATGCAGAAGTGCCACTTTCTTCTTTCTTCCTCTCTTTTCCTGCCACTAGAAATTGCCCCTTTTTAGCAGGGGAAATTCTTCCTTCTCAGTACTTCTTATGCCAGAGTCAGGATGTGAGTTTTGAGTACAAAAGGCTGTTTCTTGCAGTCCCCTGATGCTGTCATATTTCCAGGACCTGTGCAACTTGGATATTATCCCAGCACCTGCCATGTAGCTCCACAGATAATGGATTAAGTTTAATTTAGCGGCCCTACATAATGGAAGGAGGTCAAGGTTTTCACTTTATTTTGGTTCTTGGTTTGAAGCCACCCAGGTTGACAGTAGCCAGAATCATTACTAATTTGCAATTGCTTATGAAACAAACCCAATATTCTTAATAGAGCTCCAAGTGGACAGGTGTCCACGTGGCAATTAGAAGAGAAGGAATTATTAGGGCTGCTGCAAAGAAGCCAGAGATGAAAAAGATCCTTGGCGCTAGGCAGGCCTCTGACCCAAGGTCATGATTGCTCACAGTAAATGGTGAAAGCAAAATACTGGTGTTGTAAAGAAGGTTTTAGTGTCATTGCATAGGCAACCCTGATATTATGGCTAAATTAGATTCTTTTGCTGGTGCAATTATAGGCTTTCAGGGACTGTCACTTTATTATTTGTATATTGCAGAGGGAATGGGTAAATAGCATTTATTCCTTCTCATTATAAGAGTCAGAGTGGTCTCACTGTGATTTCTCCACTTCTTATTAGCTAATTGCACACTGTACTGTGCCAAAAGGAACACTTTTGTCCACTGCATAAAGAATATTCCTGTTTCTCATCTACATAAACTATAACTTGCCTTCTGATTCAAAGCAATGGCTTAGCAGTCATCTGCTATTAAATGCTGAGTCATTTGATTGCTGTTTCTGCAGTCTTTTGCTGACTCCACTGATGCTTCAGCTCTCTGCTTCCTGGTCAAAACAAAGAACCAAATCAGAAGTGGCAGCCGCCAGTTAAGTACCATGACTATATTTTTAAATTAGAGAAGTCCTCACTAAGAACAAGTTTTCACATGTTCTGAAGCCAAAACAAGCTTCAGGGAATTCAGATGCATCTTTTATTTCCACCTGATTTCTCAGGTCTTTTCATGTCTTTTCATATATATGTGTATATGTATATACATTTGGGTTCCTAACTTTTATCTCAGTGTTGATTAAAGTGATAATTATGTAAATTATGATCCACATTAAAAAATAAGAGCATAATAATAAAAAAAAGGTAATCTCAAGAATTAATTCAAAAAGAGTACTCTACAATTCATTTGCTAAGCAGAATCAACTTAGGGCAAAGTAGATCTTGGTCTCTTGAAAATGCAGTTCATAATTTTTAAAGGTTGTAGGGATTTGTCTTTCCTTTACCAATTAAGACTGGAAGTCCGGTTTATGTAAATTGCATACCTTGATATGAGAGTGGAAAAATCCCTATGGACAAAATATTCTAAACCTATTACTTTATTTATTAATTTGACTTAACATTTTGAAGCAATACAGTATAAAAACTGGGCTAATGCTGAAGAAAGCTTTCCTAGAGTGATAAAAACAAAATGTAAATTCCTGAGTGAATACTTAAACCTAAAAAGGCTATTAGTAAGCCCTTCTGCTTGCTTATTCTGCCTAGATTAATGTAAAAGTTGACATAAATAAATTTTATTGTTTAAGTTACTTAATGCAATTTTGTTCAAATCCCAACAGAAATATTTACTATCCTGATAATATGTCCTGTTTTCCCCTGTGTGTTGCTATAGCCACCATTAGTCCTTGTAATGAGCAGGTGTGTATTAAAATCCTCCTTCAAATACACAGGAATTCATTATCAGTCTTTAATTTATGTTGATTTTCTGCATTAAATCATAACCAATTTTTATGACTGAGCTTTTTATATTTTAAAAAGCACCATCAAACTTTCTTTGCTCAAGCTTTTGACCAGCCACTAGGAATCACAGCTCAAATAGAGTCATCAAAATGTACTGGTTCTTCAATATAAGGCTAGTACATATTACAACAATTACTGGTATTTCACACATAAAATGTGTGATGACGCTTTTACAATTATTTGGTCACTATACTGTTCTGTAATTCACAACATTTACCCATCTGAATTCAACTCTAAGTAATTGAACCTTTACTAGTTCAACAGTGATCAGTTCCTTTTACTGAGTGCTGCATTTAGTCATACATACAAATCTTAAATTTTGGTTTTAAATTTTGGTGGATAGAAAGTAAACAACATTTCTAATATTTTTTGTGACTCAATCTCTCCTTATATGAAGTGCATATATTATATAGCCATTATTAATGTGTATTGTCTTATCTATGATTTGAACTTGAGCTTTTACTGAAAGCAGAAACATCTGCCAAGCCTGCTTTCAAAAGCCTCAGAACTTAATTTACAAATCAGTTAATGAATTCAGTGCATTTAATAATCCAGTTGCTCACAGAAGAATGAATGTATTAATGACTAGGCATTTTATTTGAAACTTCCTCTTTAGCCAGTCTTCATCTTATCTTTTTACTAAATTTTAGTTTAAACTAGGTTTAAGTTTTTTAAACTACGGTTTAGTCAGCTAATGGTCATTCATATAAACATAATATGTGCTTTTATTTTGCATGTATTGTTGTAAAATTATATTTCTGGGTGGAGAAGGCTTTTTCTGTGAAAAGCAGTGAATGTTCAGCCTTTGGGATTTCCTTTCTGACATGCTGAAAACTAATACTGTTCTCTTTGCTTAAGACAAAAATGTGTGTGCTATTAAACATAGTAAGATAAAAAGACATCCTCTAGATATGTCTTCCATTAACACCTTCACTGAGCACAGGTCAGCTGTAGTTATGTTCCTGCTAACAGAGGGAGATTTTTTGATAATGCTTTTTTGATAATGTTTTCACACTTAAGCAGGTATCTTTTTCCATGTTATAAGGCATTGCATAGTGTGACTTGGATTCCTGGGGTCTGACTGCTGGTGGGAATCTGTTCCTATTTGTTCTGAGAGGAGATGGGTAAGATGAAAAGTGCCCAGTGGCTCTGAGGGTGTGTTCTGTGAACACATCGACTTGTTGGAGCACACATGCAAAGTAGTTAGTTTTTGGTGATTCACTTCTGTTTGAGGATGCCTTATACAGTAGTTCTGCCTTTGTTTTTTCTTGAAAAAAGATGAAAGAATGAGCATAAGAATAAAATATGGTAAAGACTAGTCAGTAGACTTGCTGCTTGCCATGCTGCCAGGACTCATCTGCTTTTATTACTGAAAAAAATTTGTTACTACAGTTTGTGTTAGCATCAAAGAACTGATGAATCTACAAGGGAGTGTATTGAATTCTGTTATACCTGAAGTAGCATAAACAGCTTCATTAACTACTTTGCTGCTATGCCTCATTGCAGTGTTGAGGAGCTTGAATTAACTACCAATTAACTAGAAATTTAACTGACTGAAAAAAACACTAACGAACTAACTAACTAACTAACTAACTACATAAATACATAAATAAATAAATAAATAAATAAATACATACATACATACATACATACATACATACATAAAATACACAAAGGCCACACTTGCACAATGAATGACAAAGTTCACTCTTCTTCTTGGGTAGTTTTGGTTCAGAGCGCAGTGAATTTGGCCCTGCTGTGCCATTACCCCTAGTTAGCTTGGTAGCCAAGCCACTTCACTGCACATCTAGCCTGGGCACCTTAAGACTATCCTGCAGACTGCACTGTAAACTTCAAAGGAGGATGTTTCCTCCAGAAAACACTAAATTTGACTTTCCAAACACAGACTTTTAAAGGCCAGAGCTTTTACCACGTTAGCTTCCACATAACTAATATGGAGGCACTTAGGATTTAACTTGCTGCAGTCATCTTGCCCTACGGAAAAAAAAAAAAAAGATATGAAATGTATATCTCTAACATCACAAGTGATTCTTAGAAGAGCTGAGATGTTCAATTTTTTGTATGGCAACAGTTATTTAGCTCAGAAAGGAAGGTAAGAAAAGAGTACTGTGTGCACCAGAAGGAAAGGTGCTTTATTTAACATTCTTATGATACACAATAGTCACCTGCTGAACCCCACAAACTACCAATTTATTCCTCTCAGCTTGGCCACAAGAAAAAGAGGAACATCCAAACAAGCCTGGCAAATGCACTTTACAAATTCCATGCTAGATGTTTAGCAATGCTCTAGAAATGCTCAAAATTATTGCTTTTAAAAGTAAAAGGAGGGGTTTTTGCTTTGTCTGACAGAGATTAGGTGAGATAAAAGCAACTATGCTCTCAAAATGGTTTTTATTTATCTTTTACTGATAGATGACCACTTAGGCTTTCAGAGTTGATGAAAGTGGTAGGAAACCTTAAGACAGATCCTCTCTTTGTATTTACCTACGCTAAATTTAACAATTATAAAACATTATCATATACAACACTGGCTTCAATTAAGCTTTTGAAGAAGCATAGATCAGTTTCCATATGTAATGTCTCTCTCCTAAAAGTTACGGATACCTCTGTAAAAACTATTTCACTTCTGCAGTGTTAAAAATAAGGGTGATCTGGGGCTTTGTGTAACTGCCTCCTAGCTCCAATGTTGCTTCCTACCAGTGAAGCAGGGCAGCATATCTCTTCTGACTTTTATTAGCACAAATGAAGTTAACTGGAAGGTTTGATCTCTCTAAAGCAGTGTGTGCATATTTAGTAACACAAATGATTTAGAGCAATTGTTAAATCCCCTGAAGCATGCAAATTTTTGTTAAGCTTGATTAGTATTTGTTAGTTCCATATGTTCAAAATCTTTTCATTTTAGGCCGTCTGTTGTTCAGTAAGGAATTAATTTTCAATTTAATCTTTCTATTTACAGTGTGTCCTTTACAGATACAGTCCTACAATGAGATAGTATCAGTGCTTGTTAGAGACAGTAAATTGTACTATGCATATTAAAATACAGGCTCATTTTCAAGATTATGTGCCACAAAGCTAATGGACTACAACAAAAAGTAGCTCTGTGCCATCTGCACACATATTTTAAGTAGCATTCCCATGCTTTCATAAATTACATCTGGAATACTTAATTGTCATTTAAGAACTCTCAGTGTCTGTGGGCAGCAATTTCTCTCTGCACAAAGCTTTTCTCAAATCTCCTGTAATGAGAGCTGTTCATCTTAGAAAACTTTTGCTTTGAATTTTACCCACTACTGTTGCAGAAAATCTCTCCAAAAACAATTTTTAAATGAAAATTAAAAACATTTTTTAAAATTTCATCTATGCTCACTGTTACTGAGCATCTGAGGTTAGATGCCTATATTAGCAAAATTGGTTGGTAATTTTAGGAACTCAAACCCTAATGAACAGGGGGTTTTGTGTTTCTGCTTCTCTCTGCTCTCTGTGTAGAATCCAGGTCTGTACATTGCTGGAGAATGAAGCTTACTTGGGATCCAGTCCTATAACCATTTACAAGAAGTATGTAGTTCAGGAATTTGAGCATTACCATTTTCTAAGGAGCTAACTGTGATTAGCAGCTTTGGAAAGAAGTTTCTTACCACAAGGTATGAAGGGATAAAGTCAAGCCTTTCTTTTATGATTGACCTCTTCATTGAGAGCAAGGCTTTGTATAACTTCATGCTAAGCAATAGAATTATCATTCTTCTAACCAATATTGAGAGCAGACCTAGGTTTTTTGGGCTATGGGCTTAATAAAAAATGGAGAACTAATTGTGGGAAGCAATTCTGGTGTTTGCATTTTTGTTAGCAAAAGTTAGTTTAGTTTTGTTGATAAACTTTTCTGTGTATTGGATCAATACACTTTTAAATTTTATTTTTTTTTGACAGAAACTTTCTTATTCAGTCCACAGTTGCAAAATGATTAACTGGAAGGTTAGAACAATAGACAGATTTACATAAGCTTATAAATGTCAGAGGTAGGTCCAGTCTGGGTTGCTATTTGAAGTTATTTTCTATGGGATTTTTTGGTGTTAAATATCTGCATTTTACACACAGGAGGGGTCTTGGGTTGATTGGTTTCCTTGGTAACAGCTCTGCTCTGATTGCATAAGCACACTGGAGTGGTGCAGAGCAGCCTACTACAGAAACACACTAGAATTTGATGTAATGGGATGTTGTCTGAGCTGTTACTGAGTTCTTAATTCCATTATCCTTTATGTTATTCCCATTAATACTCCATTGTAGTGAAATAAAAAGTAGCTTACTTAAGATTAATCAAATTTCCTTTAACAAGTTAGCTGTTGGTTTCTGAAAGAAAATTTTTGAATGAATGAAGTTAACCTCACAAAACTCTGAATAAAGTGTGCTGTCATGAATGGTGCAGAAGAACACTTAATTCCTGGAAAATTAGTTTGCAAGATAAAAATATTTATACAGCTTAAATTTATGTTGATGGATTGTCTCAGTCATTCTTTCTTCTTAGTCCACAGAAGAACTCCCTTGTGTAGTTTTAGCGAATACTCTTATGTCAGTCTTTGTAGTCTTCTGAATATGTGTATTTTAATAAAAACTGCATTATTTTGGAGATTATTGTTAAATCTAAAATGGTAGAGAGTTATTTCAATCAAGTGAGGTATAAACACAGCAATTAAATTTTTGAAATGGGTACATTTAAACCCAAAAGACATTAGCCGTAAAACTTAGAAGAAATTGCCTGGACGAGTTGTCAACTGCCACATGCCAGGTTGCTGCACTGGAGGCTTTTAAGTTTTCTGGAGTCTTGTGAAGCTTGTCATACACAATCCCCAGCATTACCCTGATGCTGAAATAAAAGCATCTGTGATCAGTCCTAAAATATCTGGCTGTGGAAATGTGTAAGGATGTGCTTGCAGTAGCTGGCATGGCACTCTGGAGTGAAACTGGCTGAAGTCCTCATGTCCACACTGCCAGAATTTCCCTTGTTTTACTTCGGACCAGCTCACTAAAAATTCAAGTGAGTAAGGTGCTCTGTGTCATGGCTTTGGGGACTTTTGTGTCCAAAAGAAGAGTGGTTACATGCTCTGATATCTCTTTATGACCAAGAGATAATGTGCCTTCTTAAAGTAAATGAGAACAGCTGAGGGTTTTTTTTTTTGAAACATGCCACTGGTTGAAGGCAAAACCCCAAAGGAAGGACACCCTGAACATCCTCCAGGGCCTCAGGAATGTGGTCATTTTTAGGTTTATAGATCAGCTGGCCAAAGGACATCTGAAAGCTGTACTGATCAGAAAGAAAACCTTTGAGCAGGGAGGAAGGGAAACCTCTCTAACTGATAAAGGGGGTGTATACATTTGAACAGAGATGCAGATCCTTATGCATTGTCCTTATTTTCTTCACCTTTTTTCAAACATAATTTGTATTAATGAAAATCATGGGTGAGATCTGTGACTGGTCCCCTTATTATTCTCTGTAGAGTAAAAGGACACTTTCTTATTCCTCTGTGTAGCCATTTTACCTCATCCATGGTCTGATAATTACAGTAGGCGCTTGTGTAAAGGCAGAAGAGCTGTCATCTTTTCTTTTCCTGTGACACTGAGAATGTCAGTTCCTTTCAAGTTGTTCACGCTTTGAGGCCTCTGAAACCCAGGAATATGTCTGGTTTTTGTTTTGCTTTTGAGGAAATTCCACTCCTTCTAGCCCAATTCCTTCAAAGCTCTCCAAGGGGGATTTTCTGTAGTATCTCATTATTATGAGGTGCTTCCACTTAAATAGGTCTTTCTAGCAAAGGACCTACCCTTATTCCTGACTAGAGAGACATGACACAACCTTGGTCAATTCTATCTACCCAGAAGTATTCAGTAAAGTTAGCAATTTCCTTAGCACAGACAGTAAGCAATACCCAGGCTGCCATACCACCCCTATCATGTAGATGATCCTGAAAATCCCTCAGGTTAAATACTGAAATTGCTCTTTAAATCAACTTCAGAAACTCAGATAGAGTATTATCAATACATAGGATAACAACAGCATCTGTAAAAGCACATTAGAAGCTCTCTCAGCACCTGAGTTTATTCAGAAAGTTTATTTGCCAGTTTATATATGTCTTCTGAACCCCTTCCTTGTTGCAGCTGTTAAAAAAAGGTTGGATTTGCTCTGTGGTAAAGCCCATAAACAGCCATACTGTCACAACTCAACAGAAAACTGTACCATAAGGGCAACAAATGAGCTGTGGGCAGAGAGAACCACTTAAACCTTCTTCATCATGCTAAGGAATGAGAAAATGCTTATGTAGAAAAGGAATGTTGACCTCCACATAAAAAACACTATGTAGAAGCAAGGCAAGAGACTGAACTGGCTCTGGCTGTTACTAATATATGAAAGATAATAGAAATCCATTTTGTAATTCCAGCTCAGGTTGTGTGGTATTCAGAGAGGAGCTTTCTCTTTAGGAGAATATACATTTTAGACTGCTAAGAGGTTACTCAAATCTGAGTTCATAGACTCATCATGGAATCACAGAATGCTTTGGGTTGGAAATGACCTTAAAGCTCATCTAGTTCAAACCCTACCACCATGAGCAGGGACACCTTTCACTAGACCAGAGCTCCATCTAACCTGGCCTTGAATACTTCCAGGAATGGGGCATCCACAAATTCTCTGGGAAACCTGTTCCTCACCATCCTTCCAGTAAAGAATTTTTTCCCAATATCTAATCTAAACCCTTTCTCTTTTTGTTTTATCCATTCCCCTTGGTTTTCCACTTCTACTTCCATCTACACCTAATTTTATTGGTAAAACCTGAACCTCCTTGAGTAGAGACTCTTCATATAGGGACTATCTTGTGAGAACCCTGGTTTTGGTTGGTATTTCTTGGTGAAGTTGTATTACAAATAAATAGTGACATTGTACCAGGCATGAGGAAGGACTGGAAAAGTTGACTTTGAAAAGCATTCACAAACTCTAAACTTTATTCAGAATTCAAAAATGTCCAGCTTATAAATATTATTACTATTTAATATTGGCTATTATCTATTATTGTTTAAGGTGATGCAGCATCTGATGTTAAAAAACCTCAACTTTTGGGGAGGTCGAAGCTCAGTCAGAAAACTCAACTTTTGATGAATATCAATTTTTCTGGAAAAATCAAATGGCAGTTACAACTTTTTACAGCTAATCCTTTCAGTGCTACCCATTGCCACATCAGGCTGGTACTCTCACATAGACCAACAGCAATCCAAAGCAGCAACAAGTCAGTGTGCAGGGGAGACACAGGCCTTGAAGGTGGAGGCTGAAGTGCAGTCATTTTCAATATTGCCCAGGCAGAACAAGCAGGGGAAATGTATTCTTCATCTGAATTCTTCCTCTTCTTTCTTGGTTATCAAATTTTACACCTAATTACTGAGCATGTGGGGTGGAGCCTAATCTCTTTCTATCCCTAATGATGTTTAAATATCTTGAAAGACATCATATATAATATTCCTGGTTATTTTTCCTTTGTAAAAATTTTGCAAAAATAAATCTTAACAATAAGGAGTGTGATCAAGGTTCATGTGAAAGGCCAGAGTTAGGAAAGAATGGGTAACCCACAGGAGGAAGGGGGTTAGTTGCTGCAGCAATGAACACTTCAAGTTCACTGTGCCTTCCTTTCTGTGTGGTAAAACACATTACATAAAATACAGCCTCTTCACAGGCAATACCAGGGTTTCTCTGAAGGATTATGAAGGGATTAAATAGCCTATTCAGACATCTTGATGTCAGAAAAAAAATATAATAGAATAAAGAATATAAAAGTAAATTGCACATTTTAGTTGTTAGACATACTTAAAAAATGGGAGACAGTTATGTCTGTAGCAGTGAAATGTACCTGAAAAATTATTTGTCAAGTCCCTTCTAGAACCAGCAAGGCTGGCTATAAGGACTGTATTATTTGGCACAAACTGCTGAATAAAAATCTTCTATTTAAGGATATGAAATCTGACTATGTCCAATGTTCCTGAATGAAAAATTGCATCAATAATATCACATTACTTGATACAGTATGTAGCTAAGAATAAAAGTATTTGAACAAATATTATTGTAGTTTGATAGAGAAATGTAACACTGACTTTACTTCATAAACACATTATTAGTCCATTAGGAGTTCAACAGAATAGATTTTAATACTTCAAATTAACACCTTTGTGTTTAAAAAGTCTGTCAATACTAAAAATTGATTGTTGAAATTAAACAGAATCCCATTATAGCTGCTGTCAGTGACTAACAAATCAACATTAGTCATTCTATAATAAAACTTTTAACCTGTGAAGTATGTGCAGACTACTAAATACAGTTGTGTAGTCTAACCACCTTCAAAGAGATATCTTACTGGAGAGCTCCCTAAAACAAAGCTTATTCATCAAACTTTGCCATTCTCCATGTATCTATACTAGTGTAAACAAGCTGTGGTGATAAGCCAAGTTTCATTATTCAGTTGCTGTATATATTACACTTTATCATTATTTATGTGTAATTGTGGGTGGACCTTGGCTGGCTGCTTGGTGCCCACCAAGCTGCTCTCTCACTTCTTTAATGGGACAGAGGGGAAAAATAAGATCAAAAACTCATGGGTTGAGATAAAGTCAATTTAGTGAAGATTTAATCTCGGCTTTCCATCAGCAGGTGATTCCACCTCAGATCTTGTACATGTAGTGATTGCATCTGAAGATGAACACTTTAAGAGTTAATAGTTAATTAACCTTAACTATTAATCTTAATAGTTAATGCCCCTCCTCCTTCTCCTCTCTCTTAGCTCCTATTGCTGAACATCATGCCATATGGTATGGACCCCTTGGTCAGCATGGGTCACCTGCTCTGGCTGTGTCACTTCTCAGCCCCTTGTCCACCTGCTGGAGGAGGGGAGCAGAACGCTGGAGAGACATTGCTGGTGCTGTGCCAGTGCTGCCCAGCAGTACCTAAAAACAGAAAATGGGGTTATTCTGAAATACAAGTAGGAGAAGAAAGCCACTTCTACATTATTTTTCCCACTGACTTTTAAAAAGCCTTTACTGCTTTTAATGAAAATTATTTGAAAGGAGTCATAGGAATTAAAAACAATCTAGATTTCAAAGCTAGTATAGCCACAGAGCCACGTGAGACATTTCAGTCTTGACAGTAATCAGAAATAATAATCTTTAATGATTTCGAAGATATCAGAAAAAATGCTTTTCTTTGAGGGAAGAATATAATTTGATAAAACATGCTGGAATTATGAGTTGTTTCCCTTAATATTGTTAAAAGCAGATTACAATGTGCAACTGAAAATTAGCATCTGTCTTCTCTCTGAATTGACAGAGAAGGGTAAGGACAGCTAGGGCTGCTGACCAAACAGGGATGCAATTGTGGCTCCTAATCTTTTGCAACTTTGAGTGGAAGCCTGGGCTGTAGGATGCATCAGAGAAGAGCTTCCACCCAAGGAATCCCAAGGAATATTAGGTATATTTCCAAAAGGAAAAAATGTCCTTTTTAGACCTATGAGTTTTTTAAAAAATAAAGACCATGTGTAATTTAGTGATTGTACTCAGTGTCAACACATATGCCTTGTGTCTTCTTACTCAGTCCTGACTAGGGGCTCAAACCAACAAATTTGGCTTGGATAGAAAATACTGAAAAAGGCCCTGTATCCAGATACAAGGAAAACTTTTCAGAGTGGAGTGGGAGATACTCTCTGCAAACTTCTAGATCCATCCCCAGAATATTCAATTGGCCAGGTATCCAATAACTTTTTCCTCCTGGACATAAAGATTGCTATATAACCTTTTTTACTCAACCAGCTCATAGCTTTCATATCTGGGACAGCAAGAAACCATGGAGGAAACACCACATTTTTGTGGGTTTTCATAATTTAAAAAATTATTTTACTCTATTGGCAGCAGTGTTTACTTTGCTAATGAATGACAGTAAACTTCCACGCAGCTGCAGCTCGAGATCTTTCAGAACACTACTGTGAGTCCTCAGTGCTACAGAAGCACCATGGGCACCCCACAGCCACAGGAATTTGTGAGGCACTGCTCTTAGCTATACAATGCTATATTGGTCATTAGGTGACTGCTGAAGCAGGATTTTTGTGGTTAATAGAGGACATTTTAAGAGAAAATCATTATTGCTCAAAGCCACATTTACAAGTTTGAATTGTGTTGCTCCTGAACAGGAACAGTGCCTAGCTTTTTTTTTTTTTTATTGATCATCATAAAGAAGATGCCAAGGGAGCAAACAGGGTTTTATTGTGTTGATTCTGTATGATTATGCAAAGTTTTAATGGTGCAATTAAAAGATATGATAATTCATTATTTATCTATTATTCATTAATTAATATATTATTAAGTATTATTATAATACATTATGTATTATAATAATGCATTATTATTAATACAATTTATTTTTTATTGATATATTAGAGCTCCACAGTCTATAGTGCACAGATTTGAATTGTGTATAAATAGTGTTTGTTCCTTTTCTGAAGTGTATCATGATATTTTTCTTTTGTTCTTTATATTGAACTACTGCATAAAGGAGAAAAACTTTCTTTTTGGATGAAATATGGAGTGATTTTTAAATGTGGCTTTTAAAGAAAAAATATGTTTAAAAAAGTTAGGTTGAACTTGCATTTTATTCTTAGTTTTGAAATGCCCTTAAATTTTTTTGGAAAATCAAATTCTCAAGGTTTTGTTTTTTTATTGCATTAAGAGCTGGGTTTGGGTAAGGAATGGATTTCAGCAAGAAAGGTGTAGGGAAAATATGAGCAAAAATAAATAGAAAGCATTTCTATACTCTCTACAGTTCCATTTCTTTACTCTGTGTTGTTTTGAGGGAGTTTTCTTGTTAAACTTTATTATTTTCTTAAGTAGATATTGAATTCCTGAAATGAAGTGGACATGAAAATTTTGCCTATTAGGTCTAGCACCGTTTCTTCTTAAATTTGCATACTAAATAATGCCATGGAAAACATGTCAACATTTTCTAGTTAGCAGCAAATGATGATCAATGGTTCTATGATAATTAGTATGGCTGACAGTCAATCAAAGTGATGAAAATAAAAAGTCTGATCAAAAGACCTTTTCTTCTGTGCATTGTAAATTAGCATAAACACAGCTATCCCTTCATAATGCCAGTAAATCATAAAACACTGCTTTGGCATGAAAAGAATTCTTATATGGTTAAAGGACAATGAATTTAATCCACTGTTATATTAATATTTTTTTCTTATTTCTTTAATTTAGATAATTTAAAAAATAAAAAACTCTTTCTTTGGGTGAGGAAGTTTGCATTGCTTGATTTTAGTTGCTGTGAAAGTGTGAAAAGTGGCTGAACAATTGTTTATGAGCCAGCCAAAATTAGTGAGGTCTTAGGAGCCAAATGACTATGTCAGGAGAGAAGTTAACTTAAAAATACTTGTTCCCTGCTTTTATCCCTGGACATCTGGGAAACTGTGGAAATGGAGCTTTGACAGATGCCATGGACAACATATTTTTACCTTGTAACTATGTCTGTTTTCAGCGTAGCACCTGGGACTTGGATTTATTTAACTTCACTGCTGTTAGTGGGATTACTCATGATATTTTTAAGTATGATTGAATCACATGATTGAGTCCTGCTGTCTAACAACAGTTTGATCCTGTATAACAATAATAAAGAAAAATACTGAAGACAAAACCTAATTACAAGATCCACCTTGGTAGGAATTTTACTTTTAAGACTGAGGGGATGGATCTTTTATGAACAGTCCTCATTTAGGACATTTATGTCTCTGTCCTGGGGTGATAAGGATTAGAGTTTGGCCCTTAAGAGCTAAGAAAATTAAGCATGGTGAAAGATCTGTTTTACCTGACCTCTATTAATATGCAGTGCATCCCAGCCCATTCCATAATTTTACTGCAATACATAGACAGATGTACAAATGTTTAAAGAATAATCCCCATTTTTGAATACCAATTTGTTTCCTTTTCATTATTATTAGTTGCTCATAACATGAGCTATCAAACATATAAATAACTCCATCTCTCTCACTCCCAGCTTTTGTAGCCATCACATATTGTGGTTTGTTGGGTTCTTAATAAAATACCTGTACTCCACTGTGGGTGTTTGTTACGTGAAGGCTGACCCTCACAGCAGTGAAGTCCTGCTCTAAAATGTCAGGTGTCAGTTATGAGGGAAGTTAAGTAAGAAAATAGGGCTGTGTCCTGGAAAATTGCCATTCACTAACTACATACTTTGCTGTGTTTTGCTGTTAGGAATGGGGCTACTCAAGAGACAATAATATTTGAAATATTTTTTAATATTTTTTTCTATTTTGTTTAGAAAAATGTTTGTTTACATACATACTTGTATGTAATCAGGTATGGTTAGGTTTTAATTTAATTTCTTTGCTTCTTTTTGCTTGTCATCAGTTTATCATGTTTTGTTTGGATTTTTTTCTTGCTTGGAAATTGAGTGGATAATGAGTAGGTAAGCTACAATATTTTTTTTCTCTTAAAGAATATACTGCATGCTTTGAACTTTTCTTTATGCCAATGAATGTATGGGGAGTGCAGATCCTATGAGCTCTGGACTTCTATATGTCATTGTAGTCAGTTGGCATTGTGCCTGAAAATTGTGAAAATGGTTTACAAAGCAGAGCAGAAATCATTTTATCCTCTGAACATGATTTCAGAAGTGTAATTTACCAGCAATTAAACCCCCCCCAAAATGTAAACTGAATTACTCTTCTCTTGGGATTCCTAACACCATCTAATTTGTGTTTGTTTTATCCTTTGGCACTTTATCTTCTAATAAGCCTTCGAGGGAGAATGGAGTATTAGATTTCTATTTAAAGGAAAGGACAAATAGAAGTAGAGTAAGTACACTCTAATGGCCAATATTATTCAATATTTTTGGCTTCAGCAGCATGCAAACAAACATCTGTATTTACTGTGTTGGAGAGGTTTGTTTGTTTTACAAAAGCATTTGCTAGAGATTTATTTACAGGTAATGTTTATTTGCAATCTCCTCCATTTGAGTAGATACAAATTTCCTAAGGTGATTTATTTGTGGAAAAATGGCTGTGTTGCTATACTTCCGAGTCATCTTTCAGTATTTCTGTATTCTGATACTTTGAATATTTCCTTAATTGAGAAGCTGACATTTGCCTTAAATTTTTCTAGTTGTTCATTTATCAGATCTCCCATGTGTGACCCACACAGTTTATTGCCTTGGTCATCTGATGGTGAAAAGAAAATAACCACAATACTACCAAAACCATCACTAAAAAACCAGATAAAACTAGAATTGTTTTTTTCTAAGATTCTGTTGCCTTTTTTCTAAATTAACACATCTCTTAACTGTCTTTCTATTATTCTATTCCCAATTTCTAATTATAAAATTAGAGAAAAATGCTCTCAGAAACGCTGGTTTTATTTTGTATGATTTTTCTTTCACAAAGACACTTCAATATATCTAGAAATACACTAGAGATGCACAGTCTCAGCTTGAAAGTGTTTGCAGTGCTATTAGTTTAGAAGGGTTTGCACTTTATTGTACATTTATACTTCTGTTGTCCTCAGGTCTGCTTTTTATACATCAAAGTCCCAGAAATTATTCTGTCTTCTGTTTTAAACCGTCTTCTCTTTAGAGACGTTTTCTGAAGGGAAGACTTGGAAGACTGAAAAAAACTCATTAAAGCCTCTAGTCATCAAATATTTGCTTGGTATCCATCTATGAGTTGCTGTTTTCTCCCTACAGTAGGGTGAAGCATTTCCATTAACGTTCAGTTGGGGTTTCCAGCCTGAACTCCCTTCAACACGCTCCATGCTGATGGAGTCTGACTTAGGGCTTGCTTCATTACACATTAGCTGGAGGTCTAGATATGGACAATTTCTTGGCCCCAAATATATGTTCTATATATTTGAAGGATGCTGGTAAGTTGGTGCTTTGCCAGCACATGCATTTTAAAATGACTGTAGTGTAAAGCTGACAGGCTAGAAACTCCTTCTGCTTTTGTGACATACCTCGTAAGACCCTTGCGGCGTGGTTCCTGCACAGCCACATGAGATCCAGAGGTGTATGGGCCAGACTGTGAGCATCTCCTATCACATCTCCTATCCATCCTATGGGCTGGAATGAGTCTTCCACCACACCCACAGTCAGCAGTAGCCCTGGGTGTGTGAATGGGAGTAGACTTGCACTGATGTACTGTTTCAATTTGACTTTGAATCTGAGCTCTTGCTTGGATTGTGCTTAAAATACAGCTAGAATTAATTTTTTGTGCCTTTGAGGAAGTTCTCATAAAATGATGCCTATTTATTGGCTCATTCATTATGCTTATCTTGGGAAGGGCTCACATGGCTACTTAGGGCCCGGAATGAGAAACAATTCTGCCCATACAGAACAGCATTTGGGTGTGTTTCCCCAAGCGACTGCAATATTTCCTTGATACTGCTTAATGTGTTTTTCTCAAAAGAGGGACAAAACTAATTGCTGAGACCTTTTGTGTCCTAGGGGATGTGTCATGGACAGAGAAAAATATTCTTCACAGCCATTACCTTCTCATAGTTATTTCTTGCCAGACCCTCAAGGATAAGCTGTCAGTGTCCGTATACAACAGATTATATAAGATCATCATTTTCCACTCCATATAAGCTGCTACTGTGAAAGCTATATTCTGATATTAAATACAAATACTTTGTACTATATTACGTCTTTCATCTAAAGACATAAAAGTGCTCTCCAGTGTTATTATTCATGTTGAACAGAAGATTAAAATGAGCCATGCAAGGGTGAGGCAATCTGCCCAAGGTTACAGGGAGTCAGCAGTTGTTATCCCAGTCCAAGACCTCTCCTGAAGTATAAACAAAAACGGATGTTTTGGTTATGCGATTTAGTGCAGGAAAAGTCTCCTTCTTGTGTAGCAATAACACAGCAGGAGGATTTTGGTGGAGCCTACATGTCCACCAATTGGGATCAGATTGCAAGATAGGGCTTTAATAAGCAGCTGTGGTGCAAATCCAGTAAACATGCAAATATAATTGTTGGGCAGAAGCATAGCTAAGTTTTACAAAATACAAATTAATACAAGACACAGATGGAGGCAAAATTTTTTCAGTGGTCATTTGCCAAAACTTGCAGATTGGGTTTAGGCAAAACTCTTTGCTAATCTAGATGAATTGTTTTGTGCAATTTTTAGTAAATTCTTTTATTTTTGGGTGGTACTATCCTCCCTTCAAATGCTCATCTGAGGCTTATACTGTGTTTTCTGTACTCACTCAATATTTTGGCTCACCAAACAGAAAATAAATGCCTATTATTGATAGTATAGTAACTTGGGAAAAAAAAAAAAAAAAAAAAAGAGAAAATTTACTTGGAAGCAACCAAAATAATTGTAGTATATTTTTGACAGATAACCAGTAGACAGATTGTACATGATGTAAATAGGTTTATAATATTTAGAGATATAATTTGAGCAGCATTGCTAGTATGGTGGAATAATATCTCTGAAGCAAAGATAAAGAATTCTTATGGCCACTGGATATCAATTTGGATGATTATAATTGCCAAGAGGTTTCTACATCTTTTTTTCTTCTGATTGCATGTTCCATTTCCATTTCCACTTAATGAATGAGAGCTGACCCCAAACCCCCTCCCTGCCAAGGAGCCTTGTGCAGCTCAGGAAATTGCCACAGCCATCACCAGCTCTGATGGTTGGCAGAGCTAGGGTAGTCCTGTGCTGTGACCTTCCCTCTTCCCTTGGGTTTTGGGGAAGTTTAGCAAGGTCATGCTTCTGTGTGTGTGTGTGTGTGTGCCCCCTCTCCCCAGGCTGGCACTGTGCTCAGAAATGAGCTGTCTTCCTCTTACCGCATATAGTTATGTCCATATACATTAGCTGACTTACCTGAATGGCTGTCTTGATAATTTACAGTGACTTTTGGGGTTTGAGAAATGCATGCCACATAGCATGCTAATCTACTGTATTAATGTGAGTGATAAATTAGGCTTTCAGTCTCACTCTACTGGCTGGAAAAAGACCTTTCTCATGCATTCAGTGCATTCCACTCTACCTAGCCTTTCAAAGACACTCCATTTAGAACATTTTCATAATTCTGGGGTTTTTAGAGTAGTGGAATTTTAAGACCTCTGCAAAGCTTTTTCACCAGCCACCAGACGTCCTGAATTTCGGGATAATACATCAATTTTATCATGAGGTAATAATAATCTTAGGACCATAATATCTACAAAACACACAGAGGTATTTCTGGAGAAGGAAACAAATAAACAAAATAAAACTTCATTTTGATGTTAAAGTGGCTTCTGGCATCCAGACAGGTCTGTTTTCTACAATGTTAGTACCTTTATTAACAGCAGATAACAAGACTCATCAACAGAGGGACTTGAATGCTTGTTATTGCTCTAGAAATGAAATTGCAGCATTTAGACACTATTGAGATTAAAATTTGCTGAACTACTCCTTAACTTGCATCAGGTAACTGACACATTTACATTCCTGCCATGGAATCTGACTATCCTCCTCCTTAAGATGCTAGCCTTGACTTGTCTGACCTTTTGGAGGATTGTCTGTGCACCCATCTGCAACTTCTGCTTTTCATTACGCTAAAGAGGTTTTAAATAAATAATATTTTTACTGAAGAATCTGATTAGTATGGGAATAAATATCTGCAGTAGTTTTGCAGAATAGTTATATGTAGAGAGAGACAACTTTTATAATCCAGTGATGATATTACGTAGTAGTACTCCTTGTGTTAGCTTAAGTTACTTTTTAATACTTTCACTACCATTGCAGCTTTCATCAGTGTCCTTTGCCTAGCAATGAATACAGAAAGTAATTAAAACCCAGCAAACTGCATGAGCTGAGCAGAACCTGTGCCTGCTATTACCCTGGTCTTTTCATTAACCCTCATGGTCTAGCACATGTTTACATGCTCATATCAGGCTTCCTGGACTTGAGGACATTGCCTCCTTTGCTTCCCATTTTCCATTTATGACTTTGTTTTTACAGCCTGTGGACTCCTCAGGTCGGGAATCACCACACAGCCTATGCAGAGAAACAGCCCAAGTACTTGAAGAGGCACAGCTGTGTGAATTAAGAGATTGTGGAGTCCTGCTAATGCAATGAGAGTGCACACACTTCAGGTTCAGATCATTCAGCTTTGGTTTGCTGTCTCTGGGTGGTGCTGCATTGCTTTTCTTTGGCTTTCCAGTGTTAATCTGACTAGCATAAAATAGTTTCTATATCAGATGTGATCATGCTGCATAACAAAAGGTTGACCTTTTGAGCAGGTATTATCTGTAGGGTTTTTTAAAAGAATGTGGTTCAATGCAAGATGGAAGCACAATGACTTTTTAAATTAACAGAACTTCCAACAAGCAAAAATGGATTATTCTGTGTAACACTCTACCTGTAATACAATCTTTTTGCCAAGGACCTTTCCACATAGGAGCCCAGTCCCAAAAATTGTACTCGGGAAGATACTTAATGGTGGTCATACATATTAGGGATGGGTTGTACACAGATAACATTGTAAATAAAGGTATATTAAATATCATGTTTTCCATTTCTATATTTTATTACTGGAAAGAAAGAAAAATGTTTTTTTGCTTATTGATGTAATGATGTTGTGCGAGCCAATAGTTACTATTATTTACTACAGTGCATTAGCTGTATACAGGAATAAACCATGAGTCTTTTGTCAGTTAGACTATTCCTTGCTTTACAGATTTGGATGCCTAGAACATTTATCTAGAAGTTACCTAAGTACACTCCAAGAATCTAATCCCTGAAGGTGAGGTGAAAAGAGCTTTCTGTTAGACGTCATTCAGCCAGAGTTGCAAGAATGAAAGGTGACAGCATCATGTGAGAACCATTCACCCGAGCAGTCATTTTACATTTCCAGGAGGAAAAAGATTTAAACATCCACTTTATATGTGTGATTGTTTTCTTATCTTTTTTCTCTTCTCTCTTGACCCCTCTGGAATATATTTTCTCCACTGTTTCTCTGGGGCAAAGCCTTAGCACCCTGTAGGTTTTCTGTCAGACACTGGTTTGCACTCATGACCCAGCTGAGTGAACTGTGAATGTGTAACTAGATAAACGTTTGAATCCTCACTAAATAACAGCTGTTATCCACTAGTACAATGCCAGTTACTGAAACAGAATTACTGCAGGTTTGTACTGACATGTGTGTTGTAAGAAAATTGATCCAAAAATTACCCATGCCAATACCTTACCTATTAGAATGAAACAAATTATATTAAATCTGTTGGTGTGTGACTTACATCCCACTCCTCTCCAGCCTGCAGAGAGGAATGAAATTCAGATTGAGAAGAGAATGCAATTTCAAAAATCTTCTGAAGTTATACTTTTGCTTATTTCTTGCCACAAAGCACATTCATGTGGCTGGTGGTGATACCAATGCCTCTCTTTGGCATTTAATAGTTCATGATTTGGAGAAGAAGCACATGCTTCTTTTGAGAGAGTAGGTCCAGAAAAAGGAGCTCTTACCCCTTTCCAACCTGTGCTACCCCTGCCATTATGTACACCACATCTGGTTCATTAGTCAGGTAGTCATTCTAGATGAACACTCTCTGGTAGTATACAGTCACAGTGTAAATTGTGACAGAGCTGCTGTGAGCCTCTCCTCACCATGCAGATGTTCTGAACACATACGGTGTGGCATGGAGCTGTTTTAGTGGATTTTTATAAAAATGCTTAAAAATGTCTTTTAGCACCACTTCTCAAGTTGTGCACAATCAAAAAGAGAAATATACTTGCCAATAGCCTATTTTACAAAGAAAAATTATTTTAGCATTCAATTTGTGTAATAGCTTGTAAAATTAAAGCTGCAGATTATATTTTAGTCACTGGGGGGTTCTAAATAATCTGCTTTGACCAAACCAGGAAAACATGAGTAAAGTCTGAAAATGTTTTCTGAGCCAGATCTTATCCCTGACCATTTACAGAGAGCAGAACTGCTTTCTGACTTCAGATATACCATGGTAGGGGACAGACTCGAGGTGTGCAGTGAAAGAATGAGAAACAATGGGTGCACATCACTGCCAGGCATGTGGAACAAGCTCTTTGGCTTAAAGGCAAACAGGAGGGTGAGTTACAAAGAGAGCTTGTGAAATCTCCATTCTTGAAGACATTCATCACATGACTGGAAAAGACCCTGAGCAACCTGACCTTACTTCAAAGTTGCCCCCAGTTAGAAGCAGATGACCTCCATTAGGCCTTTTCTACTGGCATTATTTTTTAGTTCCACAATTTTGACTTCTAAATGGAATTTTGAACTTCAGCAGATATCTCCATTTAGCTCTTGTTAACACTGAGCACCTCATGTATGCAGAAATGTGCCCCATGCTGTGCTTCTGCATGGCTCATGTGTGCAAGGTCACTTGGTGGAGAAGGCTTAGGTTGTAGCAGAGGAAAATTTGGATTCTGCTGGGGTTTCTTCAAACACAGAGCTGCCAGTTCACACTCTGCTGCACTTCAGCATGGCAGGTCCCATCTGCCAGGGCTATGAACCTTTGGAAAACATGAGTTACGGAGCATGACATTCACTGAGGAGTTGTGTCTGGCGTATAGGAACCTTAGATGAGCGTGGGGAGAATTATTAGCAGTATTCTGTAAGCTCAAGCCAGGGAGCCACGCTCAGCATTCCAGACTGAGGCACATGCTCCTCTTGGTGACTGGTACCATACAGGGAAACTGAAGAAGTAACAGACACTTTTGCTGAATGCAGATTGCACAAGCCAGTTTGCTCTGGCTGTGTTTCACACAGAAATATGTTCCTCTCAGATGATACCAAATATTTCATTCAGTCACTGGGTTCACTCTGGAGCAGCTCCACAGTCTCTGTCAATTAAGTGTCATGCAGTGCTTAGCCTCACTTACCCTGGTTAAGACATTTAGAAGAATTCTGCAGGTACAGAAGCTGAACTTCTCTAAGGCTTCCATTTGGCACAGGAGAAATGGCAATTTTTTTCAGAATTTATACTGATGTTTGGTGTCATCATAGATTTATTTTCTCCTAAAATCTCATTGTAGCTAATTCTGGTTGTATCCTTACCTAGTTCTCTCTGAAAAGTTAGCTCCAAATATTCTTATATCTCATGAGCAATATGGGAGGTGGAGAGGATCCACACAGGTATACTTCATTTCTTTTCTCTGGTACCTCCCAACAGCTTTAAAATTCAATAGGGATACTGATTGCACGTCCTCTTGCATGTGTCCTCTTGCTTTTTTGAAGTTAAAAATAGTGGCAATTCTATCTCAGAATGCGTACTAAGTTGAGATATTAAATATGTCAATGCACTGTGTTTTCAGTCTTTTGTTCAGAAATATATTCTATGATCCAATATCATATCTGAACCTGTAAATATATATATATATGAATAGATAAAATAGCCTTTAGATTAGATAAACATTTTCAAAAAAGGTTTTCTCATCTTAAAATATTCTGAAAAGAATTTTTTTTTAATTTGACTTTCAGAGTGCTATTTCATTATAAATCTAAAACAAATATGAGAATCATATTTTCTATTTTTAGTTAAAAATAGATTTTATTCATGGGATTCTTTGGTCTATCTTAAATTGTAATTCCTTGGGTGGGAACTGTCTTTAGTAATGTCACAAAAATGCTGTAATGGGACTTCTGGTATGCTATTTACAATAGGAACAGGATTAATTAATTCCTGTATTTTTAAATGAGGCTAAGATAGGTGATGGTGACTTTTTTTTTGCTTTCTAAAATGATATTTTCTTCATCAGTCTGCTGTGTGTGTGTATTCAGAGCTAAAGTGTAGAATCTTTCTTTTAATAAGAGTCATTCTTTTGAAAACCTCCTACACTTTCAGTGATGCTGATAGTGACGATGCCTTGCAGGATAACAAGAACATTGGTCTGTCCTGTGTCATGGATAAAGTTATTTAATGAAGTTGTGAATGTCAAAATCTTGCTGATAAATGATCACAATGAACACAGCTTGCTTTTCAAACTCCAGACTTTATTTACAAGGCTAACAATAATAGCTGTCTCCCCAACTATAATATTCTTCATCTGTGATCACTGAGAGGCAATAAACATGGGCAAGAGGCATCTTTTGAAATATTATAGGATTCAAAGTATAAGACACATGCTAGAGCTCATTCTGTAACTCTTTACAACTCTGTAAATCAGGTGATGAAATACTGTATGTTTTCAATACCGTGCTGCATGGCTTGCTGGAAACAAACCATGGTAACAAATCCTTTTTAGATTGTTATTGCTCAGTTGTGAATCTGTTTGTCATTCCCACTGTTGTCCAAGGAAAGTAGGACTCTTCCAAAAGACACTGCATGTCTTTAGGAAGAAATTTGACAGGGCACTAATTGGTCCTCCAGGAAGTGTAAAAAAATTTCTGGTATGGATGAATGAAAAGAGAATTATTTCAATATTGAAGTTAAAGACCTTGCTACTTGGGTAGTATCTTTAATGCTACAGTCCCTTAGTCAACTCTCTTCCCTTCCCCTTTGTGTATCTTGCCAGAGAAACCAAAGAAATCAGTTTATCCTGTGCTTCACTGTCTCTAAGAATAAAAAATTAACTAAATGCCAGTACTGAATAATGCTTTGAGATTTACCAATAAAGGGCTCTAGAGAAAAGTTATGTTTATTAATAAATAACAACAGTCAAAGAATAGGGATGTTGGTGCAATGAGTGAATAACAAGCTCACCTGTAATTTTACATATATTTGGTCTAACAATTCCAGAAGACACTCTGCCCCAAGAAATCTGTGATAAGCTATTACTACTTGAGTTTTTGGTCTTACTGGATCTTCAGCTGTTCAGATGCAAAAATGGGCAAAGATCCGTGCATTGGTTGGAAAATGTATCCTGTTTCAGTAAGGGACAGACAGAATTCCCCTTTCCTTCTCAATATTATCCCGTGTGGTCTCTATGCCTCCATCTTTGAAGAAGGCCAAAATACCTTCTGGCTTAGAAATAGTTTTGCTGCCTTCATTTATGGTGACATAAAAGTCTTAAAAATCTATATAATATCTGTATAGCTGCTCCTGCTTTAAAATATGTTTCATCTGTTTACAAAAAACTGAAATATTGCCTGTATAATCAAGCAAAGATGGTCTAGGTCTTGAGCAGTTGTTTCTGCAGTAACCCTTTAGAAAACAGGATATACTACACCCTCTCACTACTTCTGGTACTCCACCAAGTTAATTTAGAATTAGCTCATATATCCAGCCACAGCACTGCATTTTCACCTTGTCTTGTGAGGGTGTTTTTTTTAAGCAGTGTTTTACTTGTGTGCCTCCTGATCTGACATGTAGCTGATTACTAATTTCTGGTTGAAACTCAGGAGCTGCGTTTGGATTCTCAGGTAGTGTTGATGTTCTTCAGGTGAGAATTTAGAGCATTGTGTTACTAGCAATGGCCTTTGATTTTGGAATGTTTTCTTATTTAGTACATCTTCAGGGTGCTGATGATCTTCAGGGTATGCAGCCTTTCTGCTTTATCATCTTGCTTTTGAGTAAAGTTTCAGGACAGTTTATAGAAAATAGCAAAACCGAAAATTATTATTGTGGGTTGTATGAAGCTTATAACAATGCATTGTTCGTGGTGGTGTGTCTATGGTGGTGTGTCTCACATGTAAGAAATATTAATTCTTTGCTGCTGATAATCTAGGTACCATGCTTTTTGATTCTTTTGTGTGCTTCTCTGAAAACCTCTCCAAGAGGAGCCAGGAAACCCAGTCAAGCCAGTGGTGTCTGCAGTAAAGAAGAATAGCTCTTCCATAACAATGGAATTTTTATGACATCATTTTGTATTTAAAGATAAAGCTTTAATTATGTACTGGACAGCAATTTTGTTTTACCAATATAGCTAAAGGATTAAATGACAGAATTCAATCTACTTAAAAATAAAAATCAGTGCGAGCACTATAAGCTTGATACTCAAGTGGACTGCCCCTTATTTGGTTCTATTAGAAGGATTATGTGGAAAAGATATTTTATTGATGAAAATATGTTGGTTTTAACTTTTTCATAGTTTCATGCTAAAAGATTTGACCTGTTAAGTTTTCAGAAATCAGTGTGTCTTTTTCAGAGAGAAAGTAAGACCTTGAACATTTCAATGGCCAACAAAAGGAGCTTCTATAGAGTGTTCCAAATAGGCTGCTGTTTTTAAAAAAGTAAACAAAACCAAACACTAGTTAATTAAACTTCACAGGATGATGCATATTCGTCTGAGAATTTATTTTAGGAGCTGTAGAATACATTTCCATATTTAAAGGGAGCATTTATCTGTGATATTACTAAGTTTCCTAATTTGCCCTTGCCATCTCAGGTAGCACCTAACGGAATGGAACAAAAGGAATATTATTTGGCAATGCAACACCATGAGAATTTTCTGGTGTTCCATATTGTTCAACCCTGTAAGACTTTTTGGTATATACTCAAAGAAGAGTAATAATAGAATTTTGGAACCTCCTTATCAGCATATGGTACAGAATGCCAATAAGCCTTCTCAGTTTATTGGAATATTAGCTTGAATTTTTCTTTTTAGTCTCTAGAATATGAATGTATGAACTGAAGTTGAACTGCTTTTGAAAGTGAACTGTCCAACTCTTCAATGTCTATTCAAATATTCTTCACATCTCCTGGGTTTCTCTGAGACTTTTTTCCTGAAATCCCATATTTTGCCTTCAGTTTGATGCATATTTCTTTTGAGTTGCTCTTTATCAATAAGTATTCTGTTTCATCTATTCATCCACAAGAGATCAGTTCTCTTTCTAACTCTTCCTCTCTAAAATTAGGAAATTTGACCTAAATAATCCAGGTATCTAAAACTCTTGCACTGAGTAATGAACCTCATGAAATCATGATTCATTTAAAGCAGACATCTATCCAGTGTTCTGTGTTTATATTTTAAAAGTTATCTATTTAAGGAAGAGTGATGGATGTAAATATTTTGAATGTCTATGATACTTTTATTTAAAGACATCAGTGTGCAAGAGAGAAAGGAAATGTGGAATTTCAGGAAACCAGAATTCTTTCTTCATTGATAATGGGAGAATGACACTTTGTTATAAACCTTGCTACTTGCTCAACTTTTGATGTCATCAGAGAGCATTGGCTGATTTTAGAAGAACAGTCAGTTTTGGTAGGAAAATGTTATAGACGGAGTAATCTATTGGTCTTAAATTCATCTTGAAGATAAACTGCTTCCTTTGAAAGTCTGTGAAATGTTCTTCTGAAGTCTTTAGTTGATTTAGAAGTAAATTAAATGCTAATCTTCTGGATACTTGTCTTGAAAGATTGATTCAAGTCCTAGCAGATTTTTGTATAGCAAAGAAAATTTGTGATTTTCTGAAATTCTTTAAAGATTATTCAAATTTTGCCATTCATATTGACCAGCTGTGTTAGCTCAAAGAGGCAACTCTGACTTCCTCTCCTTTCAGATGGTATTTCAGAGAGAATTGTTTGATTTTGACATAAGAAGCAGTGGTGTCTCCCAGAGTACATTCAAAAAATACCGAGGCACAATAGAAGGATGTGCAATGAACCTTCCCTGAAATTGTCGTCTTTCAGGTGAGGTGAAAAAACCATTGAGACTTCAGTTGAAAAAATTCCTGCAACATCTATCACATTGAATAAATGCACCATTCATTGGTTCTCAGTCTAAACTTGTCATACTTGTTATTTTTGCTGCCTTTTTTTTTTTCCTGAGGGTACTACCTGGTGTATTCCTAAATAGTTAATAGGTGTTAGTGAATCATCCCATTAAACTGAATGATCTCTTTCTGTACCTGTTGGCAAATATACTGTGAAAGAAGCATCATCTAACTCATTTCTGTTGTCCAGTAGATAATTCTATTGACTGAATGCTGCAAGCAGCGTTTCTCTGTAAAGCCTGTGTTGCCTGGCTAAAGAAAGATTCTCCTTGGATTGTGCTTGGGTTTCACAAAGGAGAAAAGTCTTTAGGGAGGGATGAATTTGGCAAATGTATTCTACTGTGTGCCCTTTTACCTAAGATGTTTTTGTAGGCAGCTTATTAATGAGTCATATTTTTAGACAGATAATTTTTAGAAGCAGTACATGCAAATTAGATTGTCTGTGTTATACATTGGGGCAGGAAGGACCAGATTCCCCTTACATGGCTGGTGCTACCAAAGTAGATGGACTTACAGCAGTGCCAAATGGACTCACCTCTCTCATTCCACTGGCAATGAAGATATGAGTCAGAATAACCAGCAGATGTCAGTAAACACAAATCTGAATGAGAGAAATCTGAAAATACTCTGCCTTTTGGTGAGTTAGGCTATTCAGTATAGAAGAGTGATTTACATGGATGGTAAAAGACCATCAAATGTCTCATAGAGGACTTGATTATTACATTTCTTGTGTATTGGAAGTGCATATGATAAGATTTTTTTCTTTTCTTTTTTAACCATCTTTTCAAGGGTAGAGGGAAGAATATTCAATTTGTGCTGGCAAATTCAACTTAGCAGGTGGGCAAGATTACTTTTTGGACTCTTTCATCTCACTATGATTTTATGATACCAGTACTTGACTTCAAAGATAGAATGGGCAAGAGGAGCTGCAGCAGTAACTCCCAGGAGCTTAACTCTGCCCAAGCCTGCATTGCTTTGTTCAGTCCTGGCCTTCCCTCTACAAAAAGAAGGCAACTGAGGGAATGAACCATTTTAACTTATGTCACTTCGAGGCACTGATAGAAGTTACAGGAATATTTGACTCTTAAATTGTTTCTTTTCGTACTGAGCATTGACAAAGTTCAAGACAAGTTTTAACACTGGTGTTCTTCCCATGAGGAGAAAGGCTATGCACTCTTTTAAATGGACCCATCAGAGAAAGTAATGATGGTACCTGTCTTTTATACAGCACTCATGTTTTGAGTAGGAGCCATGCTGGGAGGAGTCAGTCCTGGAGGCCTTAGTCTCTTCTGTGGATTCATTCAGTGGTTTACACCTCAGTAAGAAAAATATAATTTTTCAGCCCCTTTTAACTGGGTAGTTGCAGCACACTCTTACCTTTGTAATCCTTCATACTGCAAGAGGAAAATTGAATGTCTCCCATGTCTGAGTGTCATTCTAATCATGAAAATGTTACCTTATAGACTAGTCTCAGCTGGATATAAAACATAGTTGTGGTTTAAGATGTAATTTAACATACTCCCCTTATTAGGAAAAGAAGAGTTTATTGTGTTGGATCTTGGAGGCAGGTAGTTCTGCAGCAGAGAACGAGACTTTATGGGTTTTGATGGTCTGAGATCACAGAATCACAGAATAAGCTGAGTTGAAAGTACCCACACGGATCATCAATTCCAGCTCCCAGCCCTGCACAGCACTGTCCCCTAGAGTCACACCGTGTGCTCAAGAGTATTGTTGGTGTAGCACTGAATCAGGTTCTCTAACTTAGGAGAGAAATAGGACATCAGCTACAACTCTGCCATAAATGTTTCTGGTAAATAAGCTCTGGGCACTTAATTCTTTAAATGTGTTGGGTTTCTGAATCACTGTGCTGAGATGTTTTGCCTTGTAGCATGTATTGCATGTGAAACTTGTGTGCTTAATGCAGGTTTCCCAGTACTCCATTTCTCTGTTGGCTGTTGAGCAGAGGGGCTATGGAGCAATGGTGTGTGGCTGAGGCCACTGAACAGTGGACTAGGTTCTGTGAACTCTAGGTGGATTTCTCCTGTGATGCTAATAGAAGCCATCCATCCATCCATCCATCCATCCATCCATCCATCCATCCGTCCGTCCGTCCGTCCGTCCGTCCGTCCATCCATGTTAAGTGGCAATGGGAAATGCAGAGGAAACTCCATTTTTTCTTATTATGGTAGTTGCTCACAGCCTTTGAGAAGATTATTTCAACTGTACTTTAGATGTGCTTCAGTCACTTCAGGTATAAGAAGAATGAAATAATTTTTCTATGCAAATTTGGAAGGATTTCACTTCTAATGTATGCATCTTTTACCTCCATATGCCATCTCAACTATCTTGCTTCTTTTTTTTGTATCCGCAACTAAATTAAAGGAAGTAATTTATTCAAAACAGATCATTATTTAGCTACTTGCTTAGGGGTCATCAAAACAAATGGTAAAAAGCAAAAAAGCTTCAAATCACACCTTTGCTTTCACATAAATCTCAATCTTTTCTCCCAAGCTTTGGGAAATGCTGTTCAGCTCAGCTGCTTTCACACATAACCCACAAACCACAGATATTTTGATTTTTCCTTTTCAGAACTCGCTCAGGCTTCTGGTGATAGCTCCATTCATCTTCATCACCAGTCTTTTGTTTTTCTCTGCCTTCTTCCAAAAAGGAAGAAGAAAAAAAAAGTACTTGCTAGAGCAGTTATAGTTAAGCAGCAATATTCTCCAATTAATAGCTCCAGACACCATTCAGTGAAAAGACTTCATCTCTGATTTTGTTCAATTTCCTGATATCATCATCTACACTAGCCTCCTGTGCTTGGACCACATAAACTGAGGTGCATATGCTATATATTTTTTATGTCTAATGTAAGTATTTAAATGATGCAAGAATTGTTTTCCTTTCTCCTTACCATTTTTTTCTTCCCCTCTATCTCTTACTTGTTGATTTGATTTGATAGAATTCACGTCCCTTTTGCTTATATTTATGTTAACATATGGTTTCAAAGATTTAAACTGTATAAGTAAATGTCTATTTTTGGTCTATCAAGATTTAAGATGAGAGAAATCTTGGTCTTAGGTTTTTCCATGAATCACATTAGCCATACTAGAATTAAGACATGCATGTTGTGTTACATTCATGTGAAAGCAAAGACAATTCTTTTTCCTCTGCTTCTCGATTTTAGTTCATCTTAAAAGGAAAAAAAAAAAGGTTAAAAATTATTATCTTTGTGTACATGGGTTTTCAATTTAAAATGTGACTTTTACTTGTAATTTTACAACAGTCTGGTAGGGAAAAAAAAAAGAAAAAAGGCCAGGAAGCCTCACAACCAATTTCATAAGAAATCAAATACAGACTGCAAATTGAACTCAGGCAAATGAACACATGTCAGGTAGGATTGCGTTGGGTCAACTGCGCTGCTCTGAGTGAGCTGAATGCAATGCAAATGTGTGTTTTGCTTCTGTATAACCCACTGCCACTCAGATGGAAATGTGGCCTGTTGGGTGCCGTTCGTCGGGAACGTGCAATGAACGAACTTGGAACAAGGGTCATCCATTAGAGTTGCCAAAGAGACTGAGGAGTAGATAAGAGTCTCAAGTGATTGAATGGTGTGTGATTACAACAGCAGTGGAAAAAACACCCAAGAAGATTACACTTCAGTTCAGGGAGGTCTGAAATAATGTTGCAGCATAAAGAACAGGTACAGTCTACTAAATGCAGTGGAAGTAACAGAGACTAAATTCACAATAATGCTTTGTAATTATACACAGAACTAAACCAGCAAACTAGCTAGTTCTGTTTGGAAAAATATGTGTAGCTGAAGATTTAAAGTGGCAAGTTGAAGGTATGCCTATCAGTTTCTGAGTTTCCCTATAAATTACAGGCTTTTTATTTCTATTCTTTTTTTCTTTTTCCTGAAATTGATATTCTAATGGCAGCACTGCAAATGGGAAAAAAAAACAACCTTCTCTATCTTTTGTTCAGGCATGAGGAAGCTGAAATCTCTTCAGTATTTCAGTAAAATGCAACCTTTCTTCAAACATGAGAGTATATTGTATACATTTTGCCACCATTACAAGGAAGTCAACTTTAGATATATTTCTTACAAATCTTCTGTTTTGACCATTTTTCAGTTCAAAGAAGTACCTTTTTTAAGATTTGAACTACTTGCATTTTTATCACTTGTTGCTCAAGATATTTTTCCATTGAAGCAACACAGTACACCAGAAAAGCAAGACATTCTCACTGCTAACAGAGAGTCACAGTGAAAATTAATTTTGTTCTCATGGTATGTTTGCCCAAAGAGAAATAGAACAAACTTCAGAAGTAACCAGGATTTTTTTGAAGGAAGCAAGTCAATATATGAATGAAATCTTCAACCTCTTATTCAAGCACAGGAGGTCCTATTAGCCTTTTATTCTCTGTGGGGCTCTCTGTTTATGTGGGTAAGACTGAAATGCAAGAAATCAGCCATGGAACATGGCCCAGCCAGACTCCCCCCTTTAAGAGGGACTCCAGCTGTGGGGTGCTCTCTGAGGATGCAGCTGTAGAATGTATCTCAAGATCTCCAGCAGAAGCTGTGAAATGGTCTTGCCCTCTCCTGTGAGGCAGAGGTTAGCTTACACAGTGCACAATATGTCACTGAAGCCTGTTCAGACTTGAACAGAAAGGGTACAGAGATTTACATGGCAATTTTCCCTGAATCCTGCCACCTTTGCTGGGTTTGAGTTCTGAAGTTGGCAGTAATATACATAATGACACAATGAACACCTCCCCCAGAATGAAGGCCTTTCCTGAGGTGATGATGCTCCAATATATGTTGAACCTTCTGTAAAAGACATCTTATACCTTCAACAGCCCAAGCTATGTCTGAATATAGCCCTCATTTATGGGCCTCTCTCTCCACACTCAGCACCTACATCTTCCTGCTGTGAATGCTGAGGGTTAGTCCTAACCTCAGAAAACCTTCCAGGAACCTGTTTATATAAGTCTATCCAGGTGCTGCATAACAGTATTTCAAAGTCCTATATTTACATGTTTGGGTCTTTAACTAGTCTAGGGAAAAAAAAAAATAGCTGGAATCTATAAGTGCAGCCATTTTAGTGGGTCAGTACCCACAACCAAATTATTATTTGTGTGCTTAATGTATCAATATTGCAGCAGACTTAGATAACTGAGTAAAATTTCATGTCCCTTTCTGTCCTTAGCCCATGTTGAACCAACATAAGTCTTCCTTAGTTTTTCCTCACGGCATAGTGTTTCCAAACACTGTATCTAACAATTTCTGCTGCTGTCTTCTGAATTCTCTCCACTCTGCCTGTCGCAGCCTTACGATGTTTTGGGCAGCAACAGACATGGTATTCCAGCTGTAACAGCACTAATTAAGCAGACCAGAAGGTTTTCTTCTGGGCACAAATGTGCAACATTGTCATGCTCTTAGTCCCTACTTGTCCATAATCCACTATTATTCCTGATCCCACTACTGTCTAGCTAGCTGTTACTCATTTATTGATATACTTCCTAGTTTTTACCAAACATATTTGGATTTTATGTCTTGGATCTCATAGGACCAAATTCAGGCTATTCCATGTAATTCCCAGTACCACTGAGTTTTCATCCTGCCTCTGGAATATCTACAATTCTTGCCCCTTTGTTCCATCATCCATTGAAAAAGACTGATATGGGTTTCAGTTGTTTTTTTTTTTTGGACAACCATTTCATTTTGACCAAACCCTATTTTAAGAGGTCTTTGGGAGAGCTTTTTTCAGGCAAAAATGCCCCATTATGAGGATTTCATCTACATCGTGTTTTCTAAATCTATGGGAGTGTCAGACTGCTTTCTTTATATTATGGGTTGCTTTACATAAAGTTAACCTTAATGACCTATTTAAGAGTGGAATTTGTGTTTAGGAGATAGAGAATTCAGTTGTATTTTGGGGAGTTAGCAAAAAATGCTCCGAGTGCTGCAGTACTAAGCCACAAATTGAATGTTCTATTTAAATCTTTCTGCAACAAATCTGCTGTAACCCAGAACCAGGACATGCATATTCCAAATCTTATCAGAGTCTGATTCACTCAGGAATTTTAAAACTTTTCTGGGTTTTTTTTTTTTTTTTGGAAGTCAAGAGAGGCTTCAGTCATTTTAAATATATTTTATCCTGTAAGTATTTTAGGCACTCAGTGAAGCAAGTGCCAGGTTATTATTGTGGTGCAGGCTATACTGAAATAGAAAAAATACTGAATGCTGAAATTTCCATAAATCTATTTTCTTGAATGTATAGAAAACAGTGACACTTTTGGGAAGCCAATGTTTTGAATAAAAAGTGAACTAAAAACATTTTAATTATATCTAAAAATACGTGTGAATATTCTTGGCTTGTTTTGTTTTTCACAAGGCAAGTGTCATTAACTCCAGCACAGCATTTTCAGTAAGTCCTTCAGTCAGTGAGGTCTGTGTGGCACAACAGAAGAATTTAGATGTAATTTATAAGTAAGTCCAGCATACAGCTGACAAAACCACCAGGTAGACTAGCAAATTGGCTGGAATTTCTGGATTCAGACCTGTGGATGAAGTAATGGTTTTTGGCTTGACAGTCTAAGCTGCACAAGTTACATTTTTTGCTTTCAGTGTATGCAGAACTGTACCTTTAATATTTGCAGAATATTCTTACCCTTGTTTCAAAAGTATTCTTTAATGATTTTTTTTTTTTTTTGGTCAGGTCCTGCTTCAATCAGTTTTACTGGAACTTTAAATGCAAATGTTTTGAGACTTTTGAGAAATATTTTTTATCAAAGGGCATGAAGGTACATTCAGAAAGTTCATTCATGGTTACATGCATCATTCATGAATTTTATTCACATATAAAATCCTATTTGTTTTGAAAGCTTGCATCCAAATATTCCATTGTGTAGAAAATGCCCCAGAGCACATTCCTTTTACAAGTAATACAGTCTTTTATAGGTCGCTTCTAATTTGGACACTTCACTGAACACAGCTGCCACAATTAGAGTCAAATTTGTGATTTTCTTCATTGTATGGTACCAGTGTGAATGATACATAAACACAGCTGGCCTGAATGCAGATTTCTTCACATGATGATGCCTATCAGCAGCAGCAGTGTTTCTGAGGCACTGACCCACAGAGGCCAAATTAAAAATCAAATTAAGCATCATAAATGCAAGTTCATAACTATTCATGCTTTGAAAATGAGGAACTGATATGATTTATGTAAGAAAACTGACTGAATGTCCCCGACTGAGGAATTGCACAGGTCAACAAAAGATTTCCTCATACCCAAAGAAGTTTAGGCATAAACAGTCCCCAGCTCCTGCAGATGTAAGTATTCATTCAATAAAGGGTGATACTGTAAGAAAGTCTCCTTAGTTGTGTGTGTGCTATTGAATAAAACACCAACTTTCACTAAAATGACGTGAAAGTTCTGTTAAATTTATTTAAAAGATGTTTATTTGTGCATGTGCCAGGCTCTACAGTGACCAGGAGAAATTGCTTATTTTGGGAACCTAGTCTCTACAGATTTGTCTGCAGATAGTGTCTATGCATTGTCTTTCCAAAATTTCAACAGGATTTGGAGTGTGTTTAGAATATAATTATTCTGCCATCAAAAGTGGCAGCAGGGGGAGAGACTACAAGGAGAATTAAGATAAGAAAGATAACAGTGGAGTAGAAGGAATCAAACAATGAGCACATTACCAAATTTCTTAAAGCGAGCGAGGGAGATGGAGTGAATTTGGACTGTGCAGTAACAGAGATTGGCTTTTTTTTTCTGTAAAATGCCTTTTAATCTTCTGTGAAATTTGAAAGTTTCTGAATGGCACAAGGAAGCTCAGAAAAAGTTTCAGGCTCAAGACAGCTAAATTGTCTTTTGTGAACCTGGATTCTATACCTGCCATAAGTTCTATAGAATACTAGATAAATCTTTTAAACCAGACCTCCACAAATGGACACTGATTGCATCTGTTCTTTTTTTCTGGGTGCTCAGCTGAATTCATAAACTCTTGGTTTATGCCCACTCAAGGTGAGTGGAAACTTATACCTGAATTTCCAGGCTGTTCCTCACATGCCAAATAGGAGTAGTTATAATACATATATATTGTCGGAGAAGTGCTGAAAAAATAAATCAGTTAATACATGTGAACCATTTGAGTATCACAGTGAAGAGCACTGCTGAAAATGGGGTGAGGATGCTGACTCTGTTACTGGAGCAAGGATGGTCAGGAAGCAGTAAACACGGGGCACAGGACCAGATATCAACCCTGGGAGATGAAAAAAAAAAAAGAGAAACTGAAGCTTGTCCAAGTGATTTTTAGCAGAGCATTCTTCCTTCCTGTTAACTGAATACAGCAGTGGTCCTGAGGGGAAAAATAGTGCATGAATGTGTAATTACAGGCCTGGATCATAATGCGTATAACCAAAGGGACTGGATTAATTTTGCACAGGCAACCTTTCTTCTGACATTGCCAAGCTGAAATGCATTATTAGGAAGGGGGAGCAGAGGAACTGCTCTTTTGGTAGCTCTCCCGTGTTTAAAATAAAAGCACTCAATAACAGCTCTGAGGCATTTATTTCTGCACAATAACATCCCTGATTGTTTCAGTCCTGGAGTTTTAGGTTTGTTAGTTTATTTTACTAATGCTGAAAATTTGTGTTTAATGTAGCAATGTATTAATTATTTTAACAACCTGAACCTCAGGTTAAACAGGTACTTAGCAAGTGAGAAGCAATGTATGTAGGACAAATGAGAGTAATGCAACAATTTTCTTCATAGTCTGCAGGGCCAAGCAGAATAAAATTACCTGTTTAATGTTCAAATCTGCTATGAGATACTCTTAGCAGTCCTTTCTCCAATAGCTCCTAGAGCTTGCTCAGAGACCCAGGATGCTCAGGAGTGGGAGGAGGCATTTATATTTCTCTTTGTTATGAGATACTATGTGAGATTACTGTGTGGAGCAATGGGTATTTTCATTAGAGGAGGCTGAATATGAGGATCAAAGCCTACTTCTCTTGTGCCCTCTGTGTGTCCATGGCTCTGTGCTCTGAGATCCTCCAGGGTTCTTTCCCAGTCTGTAGTGGAATTTTCCCAATCCAGGAAGTCCTGCAAGATTACTTGATGACTGTGAACATCCAGGTGGTTAAGCTTGGGGTTTAATTCATATCAATGTCTTACTGTGCTACCCTGTGCTTAAAATTACAGATGATCCACACCAGAGATTGGCTTAGATTTTGGTTTTGTTTTCCTTTCACCTCTGTATGGATCCTATGAGCAGCACTGTTAGCCTTGTCCAGTATTTTCCCCAGTATATTCTGGTGATCCACTGAATCCAGTAAAACATGTAATTTTTTTACACCTACACTTGAACTTTGGGCCAAATATTTAGCAAAAATGTTAATAAAAACCCGGACTTAATGTAATCACCTTGTATTTGCAGAGTTGTTCCTCTAGGAGAGGAAGATTTTTTTTTTCAGTTCAGAATTAATTATGACATTTTTCCAATTTTTATCAATGCAATGCTTTTAAAAAGCAGTCTAAGTCCCAGTAAAGGTATTTAAGTCCCACAGATTAAGTGGGGGATTTTTAGCTTTCAATTTCAGTCATCATAACTTTTTTCTTTTTCAAGATACGCACTGGAGCAGCTCCCGCAAGGAGAGTTATAGAGTGTCCAGCAACTGTAGCTCATACAGCTATTTGTGTTTTCTTAATGAAGAAAAAAGTGCTGTGATAGGGATTTCTTCCCATTATCTCATATTTATAGCTTAGATTCCTCCATGACAAGAAAAATTTTCCTCAGATTACCAGAATGTCTGGCTGATCTACCTGCTGTAAGATCATATTAATTACAATCCAGCCAGCAGAGGAGAATGCCAGGCGGGCTTTGTGACATATTTCCATAAACATTACAGCCATTCTATCCCACAGAGGGATGAGCAGTATGTTTATATAAACTTTTTCCTTTCTGGGAGACTCTAAGATCCTGCAGTACAGTGTGTGTAATGGAATAAATACCTTTGAAATGTCTTGTGAAGATGCTAAAATTATTAACATTCCAACAGAGGGATGGAGAGGAGCTCTGTAGTATCAAATGTGTTTCTGTGTTTTTCATCATGCCCTGCCTTTGTCTAGCCTTGCCACAATCTGGTTTCTTTTGCATGCATTTATATTAGGTTCAGAGATTTTTATGAAAAGTAGCATGTAGTATTATCTTTAAAAATAATATTGTCTGAATCTCCTACTTTAGAAAAATATGTTGTATTCTTATGATCAGTGACATTTCAGTATTTAAATTTATTAATGGTAACTTTGTAAGGTAGGAAAACTGTATTGTTTCCTCTTAAGGATAGCAATGAAAAGCAAAATTATGTGGTGGCACTCAGGCTTGAATACTTAAGTAGAATAGGTTGAGATATGTAGCAAGCCAAAGTTTTGACTTAAATCTGAATTCACATTGCTAGTATAACATTGCTCATTGCTCAAACAAGATCATATACTTAAATGATAAAAGCAAATTTGACTACACTCTCATCTACTTTGTGATGTGCTGACTGTAAATGTATTTCAGGTGTTTGATGGCTGGAAAAAAGAGAAGAGCTCCTTTCATGAATAGATGTTTTTCTTCCCAGGATAATCTTTCCAGCATGCTTCTGAAAAACCACTTTCCCATGAGATTCTCCTGAAAACTAAGCACTCTTCCTAAGGGTCATAGATTCCTCTTTCTATCCTTTGCACTTTTTTTCCTGGATTTTTGGGGGTAGAGGGGGTGAGGTTTGGTTGGCTTTTTGCTTTTTTGATATTTTTAACTACTGGTCATCAGCAGGCCAACTGGCTTTAAAAAACCCCCATGGCTGTGATTATAGTTTGGCTGCATGTACAAAGAAGTTATTGACATAAAATTTAGGCTCAAAAGAATTTGTCTATTAAAATGGACTAGAAGTCTAATTGTGAGAACCCCTCTAGGGCTTTTTTTCATAAAAATGATATAAGACTCTAGGAAAGACAAAGATGAAGACCATTTTCAGATTCCTTCTGATTAATAGGAGTTTGACTTAAATCTGGAAATTTGAGAGCCAATGCTGCTGCCAAAAATTACAGCAATATTATTTTTTCTGTTTCACTACCCTTTCACTTCATGTTTATGATTTCAAACTTCTGTTTTCACACTTCCACCTGAACTATTTTGTATATTTGTATTCTCCTCTGCTTTAATAAATACAAATTGAAAAGATTTGGAAAATGGTTCATTCCAAAGCAATTATGCCTAATTTACTATTTTTTTTGCAAAACAATGGTTCTTTGTTACCACTGACAGCAGTATCTGCAATTGAGAGCAGTAGTTAACAGGATCTGGGCATAAATCTCTCTCCTTATTGTGAGAGTTTCAGCCCATGTCCTTTGCCATTGGAAGAGAACTCCTTTAACACCGGTCTGCATAAGATACAGGGAAGAGCTTATCTTAATCTCTCTTCTTGAAAATTGTTCCTTAATTTTACCTGATCTGCACTGAGGAGAAAGGAAGAGTCTAAGAGCTGAATTCTTCCTTTTATATCAATAGCAGAAATTGAGGAAGGAACTGAGGTTATAGGTCCTTACCTGTTTCTCAAGTCTTGTCAATGTAGCCCTCTGTTCAACAGGCAAAGCAAAACATCAGCTCTGGTTTAGTATCATTCCTGTTTCTTTCAGTGAGCTGACAGTAACCGTATTTTCCAATTATACTCATGGACAGAAGTTTCTTTTCAGAAAAGTGTTCTCATTTCGCTTCTGTGAGCACCTCCATTGGTTCAACAATATTCTTTTTGAAAGGAGTAAAAATATGTACAATATTGCAGTTGAGAATGAGAGTTATACAGCAAACTACATTTGTGATCCCTTAGAAGTGCATGCCACTTATGTATGAAGCTTCTTGTCTTAATTGGGGTGAGTGCACAAACTGAGAAAAATTCAAGCTCAAATCTTCAGTGGCTTCAGTAGCAAAGATGCTTAAATTAGCAGGTTTATCATTTGATTTTGTGTTTGAGAGTCTTCTGTGTTGGGAGGTGTGATCAACAAAAAATACAGTATGCCTTAGTAGAAGAAAATACCATTAGATTTAATGAGTGTGAGCAAGGCATAATATCAGAGATTTTTGGAAGAACAATAGACCTTCATCTACACATCTGGTGGTTTATTCCTTTGTCCTACACTATAAAATGTTAACTGCTCAGGAGTTCTGTCTCAGGCAGTAGGATAACCAGTGTCTGGCCTTTATAGAGAGAATTTTTCATTTGTTTTTATCCTTCTGACATACAAGCTTCTAACCATGGCAAACATGCTCTGTAGCATAACTAGCAGAGTGGGAGCAAGCTGTTTGTGTTTGATAACTCTGGAGCCTCTTAACCCTTAAAAATGTGTCAGCTTATTTTATGTAGAGTTTACATCAGATCTCAGCTGACTACTGATAATTTAAGCAAATATATATATATGCATATGAAGTCAGAAACTTAACTTCTGGTGAAGCTTGTCTCTGTGAACCATTATAATACCTTGTGGACTGCAATTTAGAGTATTTGTTGCTACTTCTTGATTTAAGGATATGGAAAAGAGAGGCTATGATCCAGTCTGCCTAAATCTTGCCTACAATATACAATCCTACAATAGGATTAGAATGCTTTAACCCTGCTGAATCCTAGACACTGATCCAACTTGCTTACTTAGTAAGGCTATTAAATCCAGGAGGCATTGAAATTCATTAGATGCCTCCTATGTAGTCTGAATGTTCCCTAGGCACTAACATTTTGTCAGTCTGTGTGCACAGAAGAGCCTTTCTTTCTGGGGAATTGAGTGACAAAAGGTATATTGCAATCTAAGACGAGGCAGAAAGGTACCAGAAGCAAGAAGCTGCAAATATTAGACTGTGTGATATGGATGTCTGGCTTCATACACAAGGAGAGTTCCAGGAAGGCAGAAAGAGATGAGATCTAAGTTTCTACCCCTGGTTATCAGCAATATGACAAGGATGTGATTTAATAATAAATGTATAAATAAGTTCTCTCACAGCTGAATGTTTTAACTAATAACTTGGACTTGGGCTTTTCCAGCATTTGATCCCCTTCAATGCTCTGGACACAGTGACAAGGTATTTGGGCACAGTTCTTGGTTGAGTAACCACTAGGCCACTTTTCTGAGACGTGACCTCAGCTCAGATCAGATAGCCTGGCATCCAGATCTGCATTTCTTTCACACATTTTTATTGCCAGTGCTGTTCTGTGAAGTGCCACTACTCTGGGAAATGAGTGAATGGAGCAGCACAAAATTTTCCTTTTGTTTCCCATGATCTCAGTTGAAAAGAGGTATGTGTCATTTAAGCAGACAGCATTGATGATATCTGGAAATTCCTGAATTCCATATATTGGCAGGAAGAAAGGAAAAACAGGTGAGCTAGGAAGACTGCATATACTTTTACAAGTCTTCAAAGGTATCTGACTCCATTGACTTGTAGAGAAGCTGGGCAAGCTAAACTGCCTTCCCTCGCCAAACACGTAAAACTGAGATGATGCAATATCCAAATTTGAGCAGACTGGATAATACCCTGAAAAACAAAGTTCTGTGGCCAGATGGTTGAATGAAATGGCATGAGTCTCCTGCGGTATGAATATTGCGAATGGCAAAATTTCATGTCCCCCTTGCCAAGGAGAAATTTTGTATAATGAACCTTATTGCTGGAGGGAGGAGTCACGTGTACAACCTTTTCTCAGACTCCACATGAACTCCTTCATCCAGAAGGTGCAACAGTCTATTTATTCCTTCTGCACTGTTTTTAATGTACTGTTCTGTCTGAGCAATACAGCTTGAAAGCAAATAGTTTTGGTGAAACCAGATACACTTCTATATTTTACCACCAATAATTTATCATGATGTTCAGGTACAATGAGCAGCTGATCTGTGTCTGACATATTTTGATATATTACACTGCCTCCACAAGCCATTGGGGTTTTTTAATGTTATTGCTAGATAACTGCTAAACTAAGGTATGGATGAGTATATGCTTAAAAGTGTGAAAAACTCACACATGGAGAGGTCTCTGAATTTTTAGGAGGGTTGGGAAAGAAGTAGTAGTCATATTTGTTTGGGAGGGAGACAGGAGTGCCTTGTTTTTCCCTACTGAGCATCACATTTTTGCTTCTGTTTTAAGGAACCAAAAAGTCAATGACATTGAACTGTACATACCTTATCAAACTTGACCTCTTTGAAAAATCCCACATGGGCTTCACAAAATGCTTTCTCGCAGAGGAGGGTTTGGTGAAAGCGTATCATAAGCTACTGAACAGAGTCTGTTCAGATTCCGTAGGAGTCCTTGAATATTTGCCAGGGTCACCAAATGCACTGTCACTGTCTTGAGCTGAGCTCACAGATGCTGCTTTGCTTGTGTTCAAATAATCTGTAAATTATTAAGTATGGTGATCCTCCATATGCTGAGGAAGAGCTTTGTCATTCCTTTTCTCAGATCCCTTTGGATATGAGTGGTAGAGACATTTCTTTTATCTGTGGGTTGTTCTGTGCTGTTAAAAACATTTACCTTTTTTGTCTAGAGTTACCTGAATAGTAGTTGCTCATCTGCAAGAGCACATAAAGATTTTGAGTATGTACCAATTTTTATACAGTGAGATTGCAACCTGTGAGGACTTTAATGAAATCTCTTTTATCCTAGTTCCATATAACAGTGTTTTGCTTCTTAGGAGACAGATGCAAATTAATTTGAGTTTGTAATGCATAGCAACCTCTAACAATTAAAAAATCATCATACTGGGGATCTTTTTCAATCAGAAAGAAGGACTAGACTACTACTAATGTGAATATACCTTTCATATTGTCACTTATTACTCTAACCTTTAACAGGGAGTTCCTGTATCTTCTTTGAGGTTTGGCCTTGTCATGACATTATGGAGAAGCTGTACAAAAATTTCTACTTTTAAGATGTATCACTCCTGGTTTTACACTTTTTTTTCTTTAATGGTGGATATTAACTCAAAGGTTTTAACACTGTGTTTTCAAGGCACTTAACCACTCTGGTATGAAATATTTGACATTCTTGTTAGCTCTTGATCATTTGTTAATGTAAGATTTGGCAGGCAATGTCGCCCAAGCCTGAACTTCATGCCTCCTGAAGATTTTAATGTGTTTTTATGGAGGTGGAATTCTCTTCTGATTACTGGTTAAAATAATTATTTACCTAGACACTTAAAATTAATGTTTTGCAGATTTTTTGACTTTTTGTATAAAGTACTGATGATGTTGCTATGAGCCTTTAAGTAATTCTCTGCATGAGTTCATTTCACCCTTAACCTTTGGATTTACGATATAAATAAACTAAATTGACAGTCAGAGAAGAGTTATGAGATAAAGTTCATTGAAAATCCAAGTCATCTCTTCTCTGAACACTTCTCAGGTTTGGTCAAGAGCTTTTTCAACAAAAAAATCCCTTTCTACCACTGATGGTTAGGAGGAGGGTCAGGGAAGGCTGTTTGCTGAAACACAGTGTTTTAAAGGATCGAGTCCATTCATTTTGGTGATAACCTAAACAGCGGACCCAGTTTCTTCCTCATACTTTGCCTCACAGGAGCCCTTCCCCTTGACTTCTCTGGTCTTCTGCTCAGAGGTGGTCTGAGCCTGAAATACCTGGGGAGATGCAGGGTTTTGTCAGCCCCACTAATACCTTGGGGTGTCTGGGAACCAGGGCTGTGTGAAGCTCATAGGACTGGGTCCTGCACACCCTGGCTGGGTGGTGCTGGATCAGGAGGCAGTATAAACATGGCAAATAAGTCAGGTTATATATAATTGAGAACAGCTTTGTAGCCTTAGGTTAGATTCATGCCAACTGCATAAGGACAGGTGATATAAGCCTGATAAATGTGTGTTTCTATACATTTTCTTACCAGGATGAATGCTTTATGTGCTTTATTCATTCATATATTGATATTTCTAAATTTGGATTAACAGGAGCTGTAATGCCAAACTGTCAGGATTTATTGTTTGTAGCATTTCATAACTGGGGTCTCTATTTTTATCTTAGTTTTTACAAGTCTGACTAACATGTGTAGTTCTCCCTCTCTCCCCAATAGGCATTCTGAGAAAGTATCCCTACCCAGAAACACTTATCTTTCCAATTTGAAAGGAAACTTTTCTTAACTATTGACTTTGTTGACAGTATGGGAGTCATGAGTTCTGTATGTCTCTACTGATGATGTTGATTAAATTAATTTCCTTTAGAGATGCCATGTCACTGGTTTTAAAAGTCTAAGTGCCTTTTTGGAAGAAGGAGAAGTTACAGTTCTGTAATAGCCTGAGAAATTCAGGGTGTTTGTTTTTTTCTTTTCTTTATTTAATACCTTATAGCCATCCTGTGGTAGAATTACAGAGACATGGCTCCAGCTGTGCTACTCAGCTTCTGTAAGCAGAATTAAAATTGCATATAAATGGTTTAATTGCCCTTCAGTTTTTAATATTGCAAACTCAAGCTGTGACTTAATTTTTTTTTCTTAATCTGTAAGTATAGAACCTACATTTATTAATGCTTTATGCATAGCTGTTCTTATTTGTGTTGTGAGTTGTGGGCAGAAAGATAAGGTGTGTACCTTTGGGTGGATGTAGCTCTTCAAATCTGGTAATTGACACAATTTTCATACCTAGGGTGACTTACTGGATTTTGATTAATGTTTAAAAAGAAGACAACACTCATTAAATACAGAGTAACTGTTATCAAGCTACTATAAATGAACCCTAATGGAGGTTATTGAATTTCATTTTATATGTCAGCAATAGCTGATCCCTTCAGAGACCTCATATTCAGCTCCTTAAAGTACCAAGAACCTGATTTTTTTTTAAATACAACTAAGGCATCAAATCTCAAATGTTTTTGGGAGTAGAGGCCTCCTGGTGCCACTGGGAAGTTATCAGATGTAGGCAAAATCAGGGACAATAAATTAGACTATGTCTTGTATTATAATACAAGATATCCAACTTACTATCTGTGATTTTGAGTAGATGAGTTCATTGAGTAGATTCTTTTTATTTTGTGTTCAAAGAAAGCCTTCTCCAGATGAAAAGGTGCAGTCAGATCCATCCTTTATAGAGGCTGGTCCTTCTGTCAAAGACCTAGATTAAGCAGATATTTTTCTGTCTTGGGCAAAAGGCATTTTAGTTATTGTTATGAAGAAATAATGTGCACATGGCCATACGTATTTATTTTGACAGGAAATTATTCTAATTGCTATTCTAGTTTAATTTTCTCCTGAAGGGAAGGAAGGAGACAAACATCTACATTTTCTCTCTTTTAGTGTTCCCTTAAAGCAGGATGAGTATTCAACTGTGGAACTTCCTATTGCTAAATCAGCAAAAACCTGTTCAAAGTCTATGAAACTATGAATTTCTGTCATGTCATAGCCCAGAATATATTATTATTCTTTTAGCATAATGGATAGAATGTTATTGCTTATGCTAAATAACCTAGACACCAGGCAGATGCCTTCACAAAGTGGTGTAGTGAGCATAATATACTGCTCCTATAATGGAAAAGCATATGTTTTTCAATTTTATTGCTGGATGAGGAAAGCGTATTTAGCTCATCCTATCCTGTTTGGGGGCTGAGATAAAAGCACAGGCATTTTTCATGGAAAGAGGCAAACACCTGAATGAATTATGGCAATGTAGTGATTGGAGTTTTCTATTTATAGTTCAACAGTGGCCCTAAGGATTCAATAAACTCCTCTCAGGGAATCACACCTTTTGCTTACAGTATCATTACATTTTTCATCTTCATACCTTCATTAAAATATAGAGTGGTAGCATACACCTCCTGTCAAAATGCTATTCCAACTAGTTGGATAGCTGCTAATACAAAAGACTCTTCAACAAGAATGTAGCTGCTGTTATTAATAATATGATTTGCAATAGCAGGCTAAGGTTCATTCATGTCATGTGTGTCAAAGGAATGGTGGAAGAATGGAAATTCAACACAGTCAGACAGTGCTGTCTTATTTCTATGACTCTGTGTTGACTTTCTCTCTTTTTCCTTTTTTCATTTTCCCTCTTTTTTTCTCTTCCTATCTTTGTTGTGCTTTCAGAAACAAGGCATTACAGGTGAGGTTTTTTAAAAACAAAACTGCTAAGTATGTCTCCCTGATAGACCTGTGTGTTATTTAGTAGCTTAGAAAATACTCTAAAGTACACGCAGCATTAATTTTACTTCTTATTCTAAATCACCACTCAGGTGATGGACAAGCTTCTTATCCTAAAACTACATCTTTCTGCAGAAACCCAGGATCATAAAAGCAATAAAACCATGAGAAACTGATCATGCTTAAGAGGAGACCAACATTTCATATCCTTTGAGATAGTTTTGAAACCTCCATCACACTGCCAGAAGCAAACTTGTGCTGTGCTTCTCTCAATTGCTCTCTTTATGCAAAATCTCTGCAGCAAAAATCATCTCCAGTGCTTTCAGTGAGGAGGATGTAACTCCCAATAAGTAATTCCCAACAAAATGTGCTGCTCAAGTGATGGGACAAAAGTATTTTATTCTAAATAAGGGCTCTTTGGATATAGTCCAGTTTGAGTAAATACAGTTCTGTCTGACACTCATTCTATACTTTGGATACTGTTCATTGAACTCATGTTTATGATGAAAGATTAGCAGATAAAACCAAAGATCTGCACAGACACACACAGAGAATACTTTATATTGTAGACTGCCGAGGAACAGTTTTCTGATCTTGACATGAAGCCAAGTTTGATAGCACTAAATTAGCAAAGGAGATAAAAAGAAATGAGTGATAAACATAATTCTTGTTTTATTTTCATCTGAAGACATTTCCCAAGTGAATATGCTGTTGGCTTAAATAGAAATGTCAAATAGTGTTAGGACAGTTCACTTATCAGACTCTTCAACAAGGCAACATTTCTCCTTGTTTTCTGCTCCTCTTTGCAGATCTCCTTGTGTTTAATTGCATTCATAGAAAACTGCCTAAAGCTCTTAATTTAGCCAATTCAGCCTAAGCCAGGTAGCAGCTCTCAGCCTCTAGGTAATGAAATGTTTTGTGGCACAACATTAGCCTGTGCTCTGTATGAAGGCACAGCTGAGATGCAGCTCCGTGCTGGGTAGACTCAGGTGATGCAATTGTCCTGAAGAGCAAATGTACTCTTCCTTCCAGATCATATACACTTCCACATTTCTACATCAGGTCTGTAGGAGCACGTGTATTTCAGAAAGTGAGAAGCCTTGATAATGCATGGGGTGCATCTGGGGTTTAGATGAGGTGACAATCAATGGCTGCTTGGTGGTTTGGGGGGCTCTGTGGTATTTTTAAATATCCATGACAAGCACTTCTGCTAAGTGATTGCACCTTACCATACAAGATATTTCTACTTAAAATGATCATAAACCAAAGGATATCCAAGAAAACATCCTGGTTTAAGGCACTGTCACACACAGAACTTGTCAAAGAGTGCACTAATGCCAAAGGCAATTTCGAAAGTAGTAAGGTTCACAGAACATGCTACAGCAAGCTGATTGTAAGGAATGTTTGATCTTTGCAAACTCCCATTTTAAGCTGACTGCCATTTTCTTACACATTATATGTGAAGCATTCTTGGATTTTCCCAGAAGAAGTAGTATTTCAGTATCAAATTAACTGGCAAATATACTACATAATAATGCTGTAAAAGTAGTCTTGATTAAAAAGTGACCAGGTAAGATTAAAAAATCTTTAGCAAAGGAAACAGCAGGATACCACAACTATAAAGGAAAAAAAAAAGGAATAAATTCCTAGTTACATCTCCCTTTGAGTGCAAGTACTGAGTTTGGATCCTGATTACTGAAAAAAGTTTCTTTCCACTTACATGATGCAGCAGTTGCTGAGTGTCTGAGTAACATGTTAAGGAAATGTCTGACAGAATAAAGTTTCATCCTGAAATGCTCATTCCTTGGGGCAGAATTCTCTGATTCAGAATGTGCTGTGTTTGATTAAATCTTCCACAAAACCAAAGCAGAGTTCAAAAGAGGAGCATCTATTTCCCTGATGGCATCAGCAGTGTCTGATGGAAAAGTCTCTTTCACCAAGCAGCTGCAAGGCTCAGGGGAATTCTAGTTCTCTGGAAATACAGAAACATTTGCATTTAGTCTAATTTTGACCAAAATGAGACTCAACAACAACAGGAAAAATATCCCTTTCCTGCCATCAGGAAATCCTACTTGTCAACAGCTCTGTCTGCATCTCGCGCTGGAGATGACACACTTGTGATGTCCAGAGGTTGGGCTGCAGGGAGCTTCCAAAGAGGAGCTGGCATCTGAGTTAAGCCTGTAGTTGAAGTCCAACTGTGCCACCCACTGTTACTTGTGAAAGGCTTGCTTATTTCTTTCACAAGGCGTTTTCTCGTGAAGGGAGCAGTGGTTAGCACATTGAAGGCTTTGACTGACACAGTAATAAGAACCAAAGTTGGTAGGAAATAGACATTTCAAGTCTGTGCATAATTCCAACATTTGGAGCGTAGGTTGGTGGCAGATTTGTGCTAATGTGAAATGGAAAGAAACCCCAAATTTCAGGTTCTTATGAAAGAGACATTCCTTTATTTTCTCATTATTGCCAGTATGAGTGCTGATGGTTTGGGGTTTTTTTCATTAGTGCAAAATCCATATAAAATTTAAAAATTACATCAGCTGTAGCCATCTAATTAGTATTAAAGTTTAATAGCTTAAAAGCATGAATCAAATACTATCAAAATTTGACTTTTTTCTTCCATTGAAAAACAGCATTGACAGTCAACACAATTTCACAAAACTGAAAAATTTCTTACAGGCACATTTTTGAAGGAAAACATCATAAAAATTATTTTCTTGGCAGTTGAGAGCCAACTTGTAAAATGCTCTCTTTGTAAAAGTGATATTTCTTGTTGTTTAGTTTCGTATTTGGCCAAGACTTCCATTTGATATGCCTAGTGTTTTATTTAAAGATGATTTAAAAATCTAAATAAATGTATTTATGGGTATCTATATCAAATTATCTATTTGTCAAGAAACTGAATGTTAGAATGAGTATTAGCAAGCTCTGTGATTTCTGCCCGGTAGCAAATAATTAATTTATCCTTGATCTGACTAATACTTGTGAAAATACATGCTTGCAATGTCAGCTTAATATTTATTTTACTTCTTCAACAAGCGTTTGTGTACCAGAGACATCTCTGTAAAAATGTATGCTACGGGTGCCGTAAATATACACAGAAAAAAAGTGATTATAATACAGTCATTAACAAAGATAAAGCCAAAAAATCTGGACTACCACTATTGCACAACCTCATGAGTAAAGGATTCCTACTCCTTTTTTAAAGCATGATGGAACTGAGAGAAGGAAAGATGTAGAGAACCATGTGGAAGTGAAAATGAAAAATAACTGAAGGGAATAAACAAGAAATTTTTGATGATGTGGCAGTCAGGTAGGGTCACTTCCCTCCTGAGAAGACCCAAAAGGACTGCACCTGGAGAGGATGCATGAGAGGCAGTGGCAGAGAGTTTGTACCCTGAAACAAGAAGCAGTCAACTCCAGAAGAATGCTTGTGCTATAGTATGGTGCTCAGTATCTCTCTAAAATCACTTTGACAAAAAAGAACACTCATTTCCATCTGGCAGAGGATAAAAAATGAAAAAACCCATACTGACAGCAGTGTGTCCTGAGAGTTCCTTGGTTCTTAAGCACACATGGTGCTCATGCCTATGCTCTGTGCCTGGTGCCAGCTTTTATCTCACTCATCATGGGCTCCTTCCCTTTCTACAGCTCCAGGGTAGACGTGCCCGAATAGAGCAATGCTAAATAGTACTCAACTTTAAGACAAGTGCCATATATACATTTATACTATTTTACATTTTATCTATCACAGCCTGACACTTCATTAATATGTAGCAGAATGTATTTACTCCGGCTTTGGCATCTTTCTTTTTTGTTGTTGGGGTTTTTTGTTAGTTTGTTTTTTAGTTTTCGTTTTTGTTTTTTTCTCTAAAGAAATTCAGTATTAAAAATTCTCATCACAGCAGTAGCATTCTCTGATTTAATTTATTCTAAAGCATTAATTACTTTCTAACAGGTAGTCTGACAAAATTCCTTCCAAGTTGCAAACGTCTGCAATTTGTCCAGGGACCAAGGTCAATGAAAGCCAATGCACAGCAATCATTTAGCCCTACATAGGGTTTTTCTGGCTGGAGCCCTCCACTGCTGGGTTTTGCTATTATCTTTCTGATGTTCTTAACCACCATGTAGAGGTTTCCACTAGCTAGTGTGTAATCACCTGCAGATGCATTCCTATGAGGTCTGTGATCACTTAGTCCAACACCAGACAGATTTTACCTGCTCAGGGTTTGCAGACAGCATGGTTGCAGCAGCCTTTGCTCTCAGGCAGATTCATTACCCTGGGCACAGCACCAGAGCAGCCCATTGGCAGGGGAAGGTCTCTTGGTGCTATTCCTCCCTTGTGCTTTTCTCCCCAGGAGAGCAGTTCAGATAGAGGGAGGTGTTGGAGATAGAAAAGAGTGGGGAAGTTTGTCCTTCTGGGAGCCTGACGACAAAAAACAAAACCAAAACCAACCAAACAAAAAATCCTGAAAAATACCACAAAAAGGAAAAGAAAATGCAGCAAAGTGTAGGGTGGATTTGCTCAAGATTTTTTGAATTCTGCTGATGAAATGCTGTAGATGTCTGCACAGAGTCAGACAGCCAGACCTAGAGGCATTTGGGAATTCTGTGTGTGGTCAGGCGCAGATCTCTTGCCTCCAGGGAAGGTCTTTGACCTGGAAGTGCCCTGGGAGCCTTGGTATTGCCATGTTAGAAGGCAGCTGTGCTGGAGTCTTCACAAACATTTGGAAAAAGGTTTTTAAATTACACCTTTTAAGCACTGTCTTTCAAGTCTAGTTTTTAATTATTTCACCAATCATTTATTGCAGATTTTCAGGAAGCACGTCAGCCTTGCCTTCTTCCTTTGTTCCTTCTTCAACTTCCAAGGAATGAAGTTTTACCAGTGAAACCCTTTGAAAGCACTGTTGTGAAATAATATACCTGAATAGATGCAGGGCTGTTGTTTAGCATAGGTGAAGATCTTGTAGAACAAAGTAGACTGAAATAAAATTGTGTGACTTGTTTGACCAATGCAGTGAAACTGCACTGTTCAAATACAGCAAATAATTTAATTATTAATCTACAGAAGAAAAAAAAATGCATCAAATGTATTTTAATTCTAAACTGAAGGGAATTACAATCTGCTTGTACAGATTTTGCAATGTGTACATGGGGGTACAAATTATACCCTAAAATTATTCACTCACTCATAATCACAGTGAGGAAAAATGCCTTCCTCAAGAAGAATAAGTGCAAGAACACATTAATCCTAAGGAAGGGTTGAATCACTGAACCTGGAAACCAGATCAGTAAACTCGGGTGATGGAAGGCAGCCACTGTTCTTTGGCACCAAAGTGCTTCCAGATTGCATCAAATTATCAAAATTCTGCAGAGAGCTGGGAGGATGGCAGCGACCCTCAAGCCATTCTATACACAAAGTTCCAAAGCTTCTCATGTTTCTTATGATCATTTTCTGATTTTCTCTCACCTACCACACAGGAGGAAAAAAGTACAAGAAAAAAAAGTCAAAATAGGTTATGTGCTTTTCCGTTATGATATATTTAATTTTGTATTCCTCATTCCTCATTCCCTTTCAGTTTCTGTTATCAATATTTACTGCTCAACTCTCATTTTTCATTAAATATCATTTATTCTGAAACTGGGTTAGTGGTAGGAATATCTGTGCATGAATATTTTGTCAAATTGGAAATTGCTGAGTGCAGCTCTCAGAGTAAATTTGCGTTCATTACTAAATTAAGCTGCCCTGATTACAGTTTTATTTTGTGATGGTTTCTGCATTTTTACTAGATATGGGGCTAGCCTGAGTGCCACACATTTTCACATTTCACAGTGTAGGCTGGGCCTTAGCAAGTGTTGATTTCAATTGTCTGATCATATCCATTAACAGCTTATCTCCTTGCAGGTTCCCAAAGTCCATATTTACTGGTGTTTAACTGTTGTTTTACTCCCTGTTGCAAAAACTTACTCTTGCTGGCTTCAATACAGTGGCACAGTAGGCATTTCAAGGAAAGGTGTGCAGAAAATGTCTAAATGGAAGTCCTGTAAGTGAGTCAAAAGTGAAATGGGAGAGATGGGGGGCATCTCAGCACACGAGGTTGTGAGGATACCAAGGTGGATGTTACATCTCTTGTCTTTACATCTTGTCCTCAAACATTCATAACTGCTGGAAGTGATCATCTAACTCAGATCAAGTATTTAAGTAGCCCATATTCTGTTGTCAAAACCAGTTCAGTTTCATGCTCCCTCTTAGCTATTTGCATTTATTTACCTGCATTCCCTGCTCTGCCTTGGGTGGCAAGCTTCCTGTCCCTCCTCCCAGCTGAGACATACCTAATGCAGGATGTTAAATGTATTTGGCATGCCTGCAGGAGGAATGGTGATGGCTGCTGTTGAAAGTCCCATGTTCCCCCACCTGAACCATGTTCTCCTTCCAAGCCTCCCTGGTTCTCAAGACATGGGGAAGAGCTATGGAAGCTGAAGTTGAAAAGCTGATGGCTTTCCAGCTCATCAGTAGTAGAGACAGGTGTCCAGGGAGTATTCCTAATCTAGGAGTATTGGAAGCTGGACAGCAGGTGGGTGACAGCTCAGGATGTCAGTGGGATGTCCTTGACAGACATCAGAAGCTGGATACCAGGTTGCACTGGCTGTGTGCATACTCATAATGAAGCAAGGCCAAAGCAGCAGCATGTGATTGCCCTCACCATTAGCCTCATCCCTGAGAGCTTTGGCATGGGCCAGCTGTCACTCCCATACAAGGACAGGCATTGATGTGGCTGGTCACTGACACAATCCCAGAGGACAGCTGACTTATGGATAAGGTCTCAGACCACATTATTTTCTAGTACAAATGTAGTGACAGGTTCTCAGAAATGAAAGAAGAAAATGTTTCTAGACCTCCCAGCCCTGATCATTCAGTCATGCTCTCACACTGTGCAACGATGATACAGAGCTGACTGTATGAGGTGACCGTGCAGAGTCTTTGATTTTCTCTATGAATACTTCTTTCCAGATTATTGGCCTCACCAAAATTTCTAACAGAGTGGAAACACATGAGTCACTGTTACTTACCTGGGTCAATAGATAATGGGACCCCCTGTTTAGCAAATGTATTATTGAAGAAGCTTTTGGTTATAGATTTTTCACAGATCTATGATTTCCGTGAAAATATAGTTATGGAGAACAGCATCTTCAAAAGAAAGCTTTTCTCCTCATTAGACTGTAACAAGGAGGAAGGAACAGGTCAAAAAGGCAAACTTTAACATCTATTTGCTTTCCTAAATGTACCATTTTTCTCAATGGATTAAGTAGCTTTGTCTCGGCCTTGATCCTCTGTGTCCTTTCAAGGTCTTTTAACTTCTTTTGGGACTCATGTTTGAGGGGTACCTACCAAAATAATGTCAGGGTTGCAGTTATCAAAATACTCATTCAATCTAGCTGCATGATTCTCAGTATAAGCTCTGGGGAGTCATCATCTTGGTTTTCAGAGCAATGGAGGCTTACTGAAGACATTAACTTTTGGATTGTACAGGCGAAAGGTGCATGTAGATCTAAATTGCTCTTTAAATATTGACACAATAACTCCCAGTCTATCAAATCCCAATTTAGCAAGATGATTTTTTGTATCACATACGCTAAAATATTCAAAAGTCAAAAAGTAGAGGTATGCTCCTTCACTTTTGTTTCTCAGCAAGGTTTGGTTTTGTTTCTTGGGATTTGGGGTTTTTTGGTTGGTTGGTTGATACTTGAATTAGCACGCAGTTCTAATCCTCACCCCATCCTTCATGAAATCCTTCATTCCACTGCTGAAGTTAGTCTGTTCATACTGAGTTTAATTTTCAGCTGAAGTTTTCCTGGCTCTTCAGAATTTGTGTGCAATCTGAGCCAAATTCTGGGCCAGCAGGCAAATGCAGGGATGCTGAGAAGCAGCCTACACTGCTTCACATAAGACTGTCCCAGGAGTATTGAGCCAGTCTCCAAAGGTTGCCTCAAGGGCACAGCTAGGCTGCAATCCTGTGCCTTAGCAGTAAAATGTTACCTGGCAACTGTCCTGTCAGGCATACCATTTATTAATTGCAGGCTATATCTCCCAAACTGGAGCCACACTGGAGCTGTTTTGAAGCCACATAGAGCTGAGCAATTTTGGCTTGGTGATTCTGAAGTGAGACACGTTGCATAAGCTATGTGCACTAATACGTGTGGGAGGAAATGTGAAATGGTGCACACATTAAATTTTGTTGTATTAGGGTGGTGCCTATGATGAAACGTTGTCTGAGAATAACTGATACTACAGGGTCTCCAAAATCTAGGTTTTAGTTGCTAGATACAGCTTCATGCTGGCAGCTGAAAGAAAAGCTAATCTGGGTTATAAATTTATAGCAGTGTTTCCATTATCTTGCCTGTAGAATGATTTTGCAGTCAAACTTTTTTATTTCCTTTCCTTTTCTGTTTTTCCCCCTCTCCCCACAACCCTGATCAAGATTTCAGTCACTAAAATTATGACACAGCTTCCCAGAAATTGATATGTCTGTTTCAGATTCAGATTTTGGCCTATAAATAGAATAAAGGATGACATTGAACATAATGAAGAGTGCACATAACATCACATATTTAATATGGTAATGGTGCTGCTAATGGGTAATTGAGGATTGGTAACATGAATCATTTACAAATGTGTTCTCAATTCTATGAATATTCTTGTGGGCTCTATATAGAGTCAGTGCCAATTAACAGGGACACCTGAGCTCCAAGACAAATGTGTTTGTAGGTATCTAGGACATGAGCATTCTTCTAGTTAAATCTTCCCCATTTAATGACTCTTAGATTAGGAGATAAGATGTTCCTTCTGGATAGCTACAATGGGAAAGTGTCTGCTATCATGTCTAGTAGTAAATCTGACTGATCAGCCATGGGAATCTGATTTACTTGCTTATTTATTTACGAGTGCTGGACTCTTTAACTCTGATGAAGCTGAGGAAACTCGGACACTGTGAACATCAAGCTTAAATTAATACAGACAGTCTGAGCCTCACATGAGAAAGCTGAAGTTGTGTATTCAGTCCCAGACTGAAAATACCTGACAGTTTAGGTCTTTTTACACTATGTGTAGTGAGGTATAGGGAAAAAAAGTATGTGTGCACTCTGCATAGAAATTCCAGGTTTTCTTCTCAGAAAATATTTATATCTCTGCCTGGGAGGCTAAGCCCAAAATTCCTCTGTGATTAAATAGTAAGAGCTCCTGTTGGCAAAGTTGTCAGATGTGTGTTAATATATGGTGCTCTGGTGGAGTTATTTAGGCTTTTGCTACTTACTAAACTGCAAAAGATTTGTTTCTCAGTGGTCAGATGTCATCTTTGATCCAGTAAGATTTAGCTTAAAGACCTTTCCCTCTGTTCTTTGGCAAGCAATCAAATCCAGCTTTCTTTCATGATCTTCTGAGAAACACATCAAGATTATCAGGATTTCTAATGCTTCACATTTTTCCATTGTATTTATTGAACCCCACAGATTCCAACTTATTCTGCAAAAGTATATGAGGAGCTGGAATTTCATGTTGTGGTAAGAAAAAAGTCAATTGCAACTAAAGTATAAAAAATTGGCAATTAGGAGTTATTCCTTGCTAAAAAGCCTGTGGAAATTCTCCAAGGTTCTGCCTCTTGATCAAAAGAGCTGAACTGAATGTATTAAATGGTACGGGATATGGTTTACAGCACTACTTTGCTCAGAAACTTGGAAGAGGACCTCAAAATACCATGCCTTTTCCTCGCCTTCCTTGTCTCTTGATGCAGTATTCCATCATTCCACAGTATGTTTTGGTTTTCTCAAGGCAAAATGAAAAGTGGCCAATGTCTTTGACCTTACCACCTCTGCAGTAGTTGAGTCTCCTCCTACCCGGGACTACTCCAGTCAGATTGTCAAATTCCCCTTCTGCTCACTGCCTTTCTGAAAGGGTTCAAATTCAGTGTCTCCATTTTAGCACATTCTAAGTAGCAGTTTTAGTTTTCAAGTGCTTCCTTTCCTTTTTGAAGCCTTGTCCTTATACACTCTGATGTTTCAGCTTCTAATCCTAGCAGTGTAAACTCTTTATATGTTTTATAAATGTCCATAATGTTTTGACTGTCCATCCATGGGCCAAAATGTGATTGGAATTTATTAAGATTACTCTGTTCTTTCTGGAGGCCTTTGGGGAACCTGGCTGGGAGCTTGGAAAAAGGAGTTGATCCAAAGAGCAGGCTGTAAAGGAAATAGAGGAGTCTCTGTGAATGTATGGTTACACACATGATGATTATCTTCTCCCATGTGTTTATTCAGCAAAATCATCACATTATGAGTAATAAGGTTGGCAGCATGTTAATTGCCTTTACAGGGTCTACAGGATCCTCTCTTCTGACCCACACATTGAAGGTGGTGGGTACAAATACAGAAAAAGAGTAGAAACTAGTGTATTTCCTTGGCTGGCATTATGTTTCTAGATAATGAATGACTTAAAATTGTTGGGAGATGTAGCAAAGCTTATTTACAGCTCTATTGATTTTTGTTATCATGAGTGCCATTATTGCCTTTCCAGCCTTAGATGAACGATCAGAAACTTACACAAATGAAAGCAGCATATGTTTGTGTTCAGGGAAGGAAGAGAGCTAGTGCAAGATGTATGACCACTGACAATTAAAATGAAATTTTTAAACATTTCTTATTAAAATTATATACCCAATTTGTAAGTTCAGCTATTGGCGTAGATTCTGTAATTCATTTAAATAGCAGAAAAAAACCAAACAGTGTAAATAAGTGAGGCAGGAGAGATGAGATGTTACAAGCCTGGAGTGGGGTTTTAGAGACCTGAGGTCTGTTTCCAGCTCTGCCAGCATTTGGTCTGATGCCAGAATGTTTGAATTTTTTTTTCTCATTGCACTTTTTTTCTGCCATATACAAGCCCTTTTGGAGCATAGTTTACTGAATACAGTTTTGAAAAATTGGTGAAATCGATCCCATTTCCTGTCAGCATGAGTTAGAACTACAAAATCCCACACCTATTACTCAAATATATCTTACAGCATTAGATCAAGATGGAAAGATAGAGTTCTACTACAATTAATAGATACATATTACATATGGCAACCGTTCTAATTAATCTGGCACAATGTTCTTTAAATGTTTCCATTGAATCACTTTTAAAAGGACTTGTCAAGAAGCTGAATCTACCCATTGTTTTAGGACTGCAGTAGTTCCTTCATTTAGTGATAGCATTGCACTCTTTTTCCAAACGCATCCCCCCACACAATGTTATCCAAATGTGTTTATCTGCCTCACATCTGAGATGATCCAATAGCACACTGATTACAGACAGAGCTCCTTCTGGACAAACTACCTTCTTAAAATGAGATTTTCATGCTCTTAACTTCTGTTTAAATAAAAAGTTTATTTGTAAAGCACAGGGTAAAAGAAAAACTGAAACATTTTCTGAGAAAGATATGAACATGGGGGGAAAACCAAAATTATTTGTTCTTGACTATAGAAATAGCATGATCAAAAAATAGTTACTGTCAAGTAGAAATTAGTTGTTTAATTTAGGGTATAAAATATATGTGATTTATGCTTGATTAATTACTAGATTTGTAGATTAGGAAAATTGCATCACATAAAATATAGGGAATGAGGATAATTTACCTGGAAAACTACTAACAAACAACTTAGAGTATTTCTTGCTCAGAATGTGCACTAATATGAAGTGATAAAAAACTAATGGTCTTTGAGACAGACACATGAGAAACCCGATTATCTCTCTTTTTTTCTCATTCCTGTAGAATGTTTTATTTCAGGCTTATAGTGGATCTTGTATTTTTCAGAGCTAACTTTGGTTGCAGAGCATAGAACCACTTCTGCACTCAGTGATTTGAACCCATGGGAAGCACAGTCACACATTATTCTTTCCGGGCAACACAGCACACAATCACAGAATTGAATCATGGAATCATTTAGATTGGAAAAGACATGCAAGATCATCAAGTCCAACCTTTGAGCAAATTGATATAAACAAGCACCCCAAAATATTTAATGAATCTTTCAAGAAACACACTCGGGTTAGATTTCTTGGATTCAAAGTTGGATTTGGCAACTTTTCAGTTTTTCATTTATTTCAGTTAGTGCAGCCTTTTTTCTGCTCCAACCCTTGTAAAAGTGTAGTGTTTATCCTTACATTTTTCTGTACATGGAGACAGAGCCGTGGCAGCACCCTTGCTCACAATGACACAGCAAATGCAAATCTAAGACTCAACCCCAAGCCTCATTTCATAGATGGTTGTAATTATTAAAATATGGGTTTACTAATATGATTGGAAAAGCAGTGTTATCCATGACTAAGCAGCAGAGTAGAAGTGTGGAGAATGAAGGACCAACATAACCATGCAGTGATAGGAGGGAAGTCCCCACAGAGATGACGTGTTTGTTTAAATCTGAGTTGTAGGCAGATATTTTGGCAGTAAAGCACATGCTTAAGGTTATGTGGTGCAGAACCTTCAGGTGCTCTCCCAAATGCCTGTTGGCTTCTTCCAAAAGTGCAGTGTTCTGAATATTCCCAGGACACTAAGTGCCATCAAGATGTAACACAAAGTTACTGGAAATGTTCAAGGCCAGGCTGGATGGGGCTCTGCAACCTGGTCTAGTGGAAGCTGTCCCTGCCCATGGCAGGGGGGTTGGAACTAGATAGTCTTTAAGGTTCCTCCCAACCCAAGCCACTCTTTGATTCTATGAATATTGGGTCAGGTCAGGACACAAGTACAGTGCACAAAAAATGCCCGGTAAATAGACAATACTTGATCACAAATGGAATCAGCAATTAAAATGGACCTATGGAAAGGGAAAAGATAAAAACAATTTTGAAAGGCAAGGGAATGCAGCATTAAATTCAGGCTGCCTGGTGTTTCCATTCTGAGGCCAGCTTTCTCACATAAAACTTTGGAATGCAAATTGACAGAAGAGTTCTGGGAAAATACAAGCAGCTAAGTCAGGGAAAAAAGCATGGGAAGATCAATGCTTTTGTTCTCCAAAAGGCTTCATTTACTGTTTTGCTGGAAGAGAACAAGACTTTGTTTTGGTCTCTCCCTGGTATGTTGTAATTTTAGTATTGCTCATAAATGTTCTTTTCACCAATTCTGAGTAGTAGGAAATATGTCCAGCAGTAGAGGTTATTGCTGTCTAAGCTATTTTACTAAAAATTTCATACAGGAAAATTTGCACTGGATGCTAGGTTGTGATAAAACCAATTCCCAGTTATGGATAACAAATAGTACAGGAGCATGTTTACAATCCTTTTTTTTTTTTTTTAACAGAAACCATTAAATCAGATATTTACTCATTTTCTCATTGGAGGCTACTCAGAATTACAGTGACTCTCAAATGGATTATGCAATAAAATACAGGATGATATAAAAATGACAAAACTATAGATTGAACTGAGAGAAAACTATACCTTTGTTCTTTTGGGAGAAATAGGGTTTGGGGTCATGAGGCTTTTTCTGTCCATTCCTTATTGGAATTAAGGGTCTGGGAAAACTGTAAAGTTATTACAGGCAACTTAGCAAAAATAAATAAAATAAAGATTGGTGCATATGTCAATGAATGCCTTGAATGGTCTCCGTAATTAGCGATTGCTGGCTGAGGGCAGTCACTCCCCAGGTTACTGATTTCTGAACTCTTTGGAGAGAACCTGCCCTAAGCACTATTGTCAAAATAAAGACATGCTGGGAACTTGTGGGTTGTCTGGGAATCTGCTCTGGCTTGCTTCTTTTGAACTTCACAAACTGCTTCTTCCTCCTCTTGGCTCCTTACCTTGCCTTCTGCAAGTGTTAAGATAGATTTGTTGCTGCCTTACCTCATTTATCCAGGCTCTGCTCCTTTTTTGGGATATTCTTTCCCATTTGAAGTTTTGTGAACAGCAGGTTTTGGCCTGATGGCTGACTGTGTTCCTAAACTTGGTTACTATACTGTGTTTATGGACCCTAACAGCCTCATTTTCTCCTTGTATCAGTCCCTTTTTCCCCTCATCCACTCTAGGCTTATTCTGCATTTTCCCCCATTTGTTTTATCAGCACTTGGAACAGTATCTCCAGCTGAACACTTCAGCAAGTGTCAAGCCAGGCAGGCTGTGGATTTCTCCATCTCCTACTGCACAGAAAGCACATCATTATGGCATTAGAATGCGTATTCTGATTGCAGCACAGGTAATTCAAATCACTGATACAGTTAATCTTTTCCTATATATGATACTTAAACCTCCAGCGCATAGCACAAATCGGATGACGGTGATAGTGTGACAGAAGATTGCTCCACTTTGCTACAATTTCCATTCTGCATTAATAAAAAAACTGTTGATTGATAATTCTACCTCATTTTGTCTTCTCAGAGGGAACCTGGCATGTAGGTACATATTTGAAGATGTTCCCATGAATATTGCTTACGGGAAGATGCCTTCAGGACAATCATGGTGGAAAGGAGATGATCTGTGTTCTGTGTCTGTATTAGCTTTCTGAATGATCCTCACTCTTGCTTAGTTTCCCTTTTGGCTGTTACAAGCGGTTTATGTGCTTCATGCTCTGAGCTAGAAGCAGGCAGATTCCCAAGGAAACACAAATGCTGTTTTCCAGTAAAGTAACCTGCATACTTTTAGGGCTTGCAGAATGTCAGTATTAAATCTAAAAGGCTGCCAAAGATGCTAGGGAAGGTCTGGTCTGTTAATATAGTATAAATCTACTTTTAAAATATAGCAATTAACACAAGGAAAATTGGAAATTTTGAAAGTGGTGTGAAGAGAAATATGCATTTCCCCTTTGCATTAGAGGAAGCCATATAGACACTCATGAGAATCTGCCTAGTAATACTTTCTTTTCTCTCTAAGTAGTAGCAGTACAAGAATTTACAAGGAAGTAATTAAAAAGAAAATTAGTCTTATAGCAATGTAATTTACCATCAGTATAGTCTGTTCTGCACTTGGTGCATGGATTCTCATCCCACTGATCCCACTGAATGTTATAAAAACATACCTGAGAGAAGATCTAGACTTCCCTTGTCTTTTTTCTTATTTGTTTTAGAATCACATGTTTAATTTGAAGAAGCTGTTGATGACAGGAGTTAACTGAGGTAATGGAGTAACAGATAAATGGAACCTTGTCTCCAGGTGAGCATTTAACAGCCTCACAGTGCCCTAGTGTTACACAAACTGGTAACTGGCCCAAAGTAATTGCTCCTGGCTCTATTCCTCTTTTCTAAGCCATGAAGAAGGGGCACCCCCTTGCCCAGCATTGCGTATGTTGCTTCATCAATACCTGCCTGCTCCTTCTCCCCTGTGTCCCAGCTCCTGCTGGGTATGTTGGCTGTGGGTTGACCTGCAACCATGGATTTCATTGTCCTGATTCCCTTTGCTGAATGGCTGACCAGGGCAGTGGCAGCAAGACTGGAAGGAATTGAACAGTACATCCTGCCCTAAAGAGGTGCTAAAGAGGAAAAAGTGCTTTTATCAGCAAAATCACTGCTGTTGCCAAATATCTGGCTGCAGTTTATGAGTACAAGGAAGTCTTGCCATGTGTGAGAAGGTAAGATTAGGCTCTAATTAAATAACTGCAGGGGAATCATTGCACGAGTCAATGTGCAACACCCATGAGAGGAAAAATCAAATTAGGATGGAAAGGTTTTATTCAGGCAACTGAGACCATATCTGACATGCTACTTAGACTGATCCTGCTGTGCAGGAGCCAGAGAAATTTTTTTAGCATGAGAAACATTGTGAGAGAGGGTGCAGGACTGTCTGAAACTTGTGCCTCCTCTTCTCTGGTAGATTCCCCTTTTTGAAAATGCCATAGTAATTGAAAGTACAACCAAATGAGACCTTGTCATGGACACAGTAAGTATCTAGGGGCATGCAGACTGTGATTCAGTAGATTGGTGGGCAGGGCATTCCACTGGGAGGTGGACAAGTGGGTTTGAGGTTTCGCTCCAGAAAACATTTGTATGTTTTTTCAGACTTGACATATAAATTTGAATCTTATATTTTGCAAGGGAAAAAACTTTCAAACTGGTCCATGCTGCTAATATTTTTTTTTCATTGTGCAACATAAACCTCATTAATATTACTGTCCTAACTGCATATCTTAGTCTTTGATTTTAGATTACAGCAGGTCTTGTTTACATTATCAGTCCATTACACATCATGAAGCAAAGTTCAGAAAACAAAAACAAAACCTTTCAGTAAAATATATTTTGCAAAATTTGAGATGGCAAAACAAATATGGAGTTTCAGAAAGCTTTCAGAAGTAAAATAATAAATTTGTAACTATTTTTCCATGATACACCTAAGAAAAACTGTATACAAAACCAGTATTTTTGGTCTTAAAAATTCAGTAGTCAGTAGTAACTTATATTCTATTTACTGCTCTAAAAGGCAGTAACAAAACCCAGTCAAGAATTCCAGTTTTTAAATTAGCATTATTAGAAAGGGAAGTAGCATCAAGGAGCTCATTACTCTTGTCTAATTGGTCTCAACTTGGGATGAATGGAGAAAACCCATTTGGAGCAGTCTCAGTGATGATCAGACCTCACCCCATAATGCCCACAGCAGTGCTCTGTAGCTGGATCACTGCAAGGAAAAAGCCTCTTGATTTGCTGCTACACATGACCATGGTTCACACTATGCAGCCTTTCTAATAAGGGAGCTACTTGATTAACACTGAATGTCTCTAATAAATCAGTAAATGAAGAGAATGTTTATAACATTATCTATTTAACTGGTCTCATCTAGATTTCTCCTAGTCTTCTAAATGAAATGTTATTAAAATTAATGTAATTATTTTATGTTCCAGACATTTAAAATTAGCTGCTTACCTAAAGACTATAGGAATATAAGTGCTCTTTAATGAGAGCACGGCTCAGGGTTTCATTTGGACTTAACTAAGAGTGCAATTAGAGCAGTGGTAATGAAGTATATACCTCAGAAACTAAGAGAGGGCACCTGTTTTCTGTTTATACCAATGACATTGGCCCTCTTACAGCTCTCTTTGTGGTCTGTATCTTCTTCAGGCATGTCTGCTTAGGTGTGGGTTTGCTACCTCAGATACCATTGCTGTGCTAAACTGGGTTTTGAGGCTTCAAATTCAAATTCAATTTCAAATTCAAATTCAGGATGTGAGGCTTCAGGATGCAGTTTCCTGGATGATGATGATAATAGGTGTGCTGGGTCCTTGCCCCTTTTTCGCTGCTGTCAGGCTGCCTCACACTGGACCAGCTGCATTCCTCCTGCCAGTCACAGGCAGGGATGAGGCCCTGAGACAGCTGCTGCTTGTAAAAATCATGTGAGACCCGAGTTCAATGTGAGTGCAGTGTCTGTACTTACATAATAGGAGAAAACAGTTCCCGGAGGGAAAATTGAGAGCTCCCAGATAATTGCTGGGTGATCTTTTCAGCTTCTGTTGTTCAGGATACAAAACTAGGTGGGTATGGTGGTGTCTTCAGGTTTTAAAATATATGTATGTCTATAGCAAGGATAAAGGGTATTCAGAAGCTTTTATACATTTCTAAGTTCCATAAAATTCAAATTTTTATTTTGAAACCATTAGATCACTAGGTGTTAAGTGTGATGGAAGTAAGTCCATTAAGTATATGAATTCAGGTTCAGATGGAAATGGTACAAGGTCTGTCACACTGAGCAGATGTTCTCCTGCCACCGGTTGGTGTGTATGAGCTTACATGGTGTGTATGAGTTTGAGAGAGCTGCAAATTTCCCTCTCAGTCACAGGAATGAAGGGTATCAGGGAAAAGAGGGGCTGGGACTGGTTCTGGTTACTCTAAACAAAGGCAGGGGAGAGAACAAGGGCATAGTCTGAATACTCCTGAGGGAAAACTGTAGAGAAACAAGCCTGTAGGGATGGTCAGCATGGGTGAGCCTTCTGATACCCCCCTGTCCTTGCCATTCTTTTGTTCAGAAAATGCATGATGAGTGGAGGAATGTCATCAGACTATGATGTGAGTGTACCCAAATCTCCACTGCCTTCATAGGAGCCATGCAAAGAGAAAAAAGGCAAGGCTTGTTTTGAATCACAGAAGCACAGTACCAGTCACAGAATGCTTTGAGTTAGGAGAAATCTTAAAGATCATCTGGTTGCAACCCCATTGCCGTGGACAGGGACACCTTTCACAAGATCACTTTTCTCGAAGCCCTGTCCAAGTTGTCCCTGAACACTTCTAGGGATGGAGTATTCTTCAGGTAATGATTTCTTCTTTGAAATACATGTGTAAATTATGAGTTACTTTATTTAAAAATGAGTATTACTATGCATGACTCAGTTTTGCAGTGCTTCAGAGAGACAGTTTTCTTTTGTCTTCAAGATACTATCAGTGCCCGTTTTGTTTTCAGTGAAGTGCTGTAACTTAAGTCAGAAATAGAATATGATTAAGCTATGGTGAGGATAGGCAGAGGAGAGAGAAATCAGACTTCATCTACAGCAATTCCCGAATTGTCATGAGACTCATGGTTATGTAACAATTGAAATGTCTGAGATTTCATCTGTAAAGTGAAGCCTTGTCATTATGTATTAAGAAATCTCTTGCATCCACTTTATTTATTCTTTAATATTTATTCTTGAATCACTGAAATAATCAGGAGTAGGGAATAGATAATTAAAGGCAGAATTGCACTACTAAACACTGTGTAGTGATTATTCATTCCAGTAAAAATATTTTTTTTTCCCCTGATATATTTGTATTGGATGGTACAGATACATCTAACTTTTAGGGGACTATCACAGCCAAACACTACATTTCCAAGATGTTCCATGGAATTAATCTATCTCTCAAAACTGTTTACAGTTTTATAGGTGAACTGTGAACCATCATCTCTGAATCTGTTCATAAACTGCTCTAGACATTTACTCCAATACCTCTCAAATGCCTCATATTTTGAGGGTTGTTGCTCATATTATCTCTAAAGTTGCCCATATTCCACCAAACCCAGTATCCCTCTAGTATCCCAAGCATCTTCTCTCTTATGAAAAACTGCACACTGTAATTAAGAGATGTTTGAGTTCATGTAGAGAAAGCTATTTATGAAGAAGAAGACAATATGAATTGCAGAAGATACAAATCCTCCAGTTTTTGTTGCTTCCCACACTGTTTTCTGTGACACAGAGTCTAAACCACGGAGGGATGTGCTCAGTTCTGTGCCCTGCAGCCTTAACCCCTGGTGTACAGACCTGCCAGGGCACAGGGTGACTGTCCCCATCCCAACTGTATCATCAGCCTTGGGCTGTCACGTAGCCAAGGTGCACAGCAGAGCCAGCAGATGGAAAGTGCTCCTGGGCTCAGAGTTCAGCTGGACCTGTGATGTGTTAGATTTTGAAACTTGTCACTCAGATTTCTGTCAGAAGTTAACTGCCTTTCCTGGTGTCTACTGCTGTAATTTTGTTTTTAGTATATGCACAAGTGGCCAAACCAAACCATAACAAACTTGGCAGTGTTCAGTGTGTTTAGAGCCTCCCTGGCCAGCAGATCATTCCCCGTGCAGTTAATCATAATGTGCATCTGGCCATGTAGCCCACACAGATTGTCCTGAAAGCCCAGCTGTGGGTGCTGCCTACACATTGGCTATGGCCACCAGCAATTTAGGCGGGACCAGAGGTAATGCAGTCTGTCAGATGCTGTTATCTGAATGATAGGCTTTCAGCACAGAAGCAGATCCAAATTCATCTTGTCTGCTGGCAAAATGCTACTGTGCCACTAAGAAGTTATGATGTGGCTAAACTGACCATCTAAGATCCTCAGATTGAAGATGAAGTAGAAGAAGAGAGGAGGGAAAGAAAGCTGCAGCAGGAAGTTAGGGATGTGTTGGTACTCAAGCTGAAAAACCTTCATGGTGGATGTGCAGCAGAGTGATGTTGTTGAGTGATGACAGCGTGGAGTAAGGATTTGGGTCACACAGTATCTGAGCAGCATGGTTGTGCACAACTGCACTTTGAGCATAACAAAAGTGGACCTTGACTAGTGTGGTTGCAAGTAGAAAACAAGGCAAATAACAGAGCGGGGTGAGTGTTAGATCCCTCACCAGATTAGAAAATTTGACGTTTACAGTATTTCTCATCTTGGTAGCCAATTTTACCAACTGGTGGTAGAAAATCAACCTTATCAAGGCAAATGCTGAGATGTACTCTCTGTGTATTAGAACCAGCTGCTGCCCTGACACAGAAGCAGTCGTGTACACCGAGGACACATGGGAAGATGATTTGAAAGTGAAAAGCACACACAATTGGTTTAAAAGCATTTGGCAGATCAAGCACTGTCTATGGTTGTATGGGATATAGCTGCTAAATCCACACCAAAGAGGCAGTAAGTTTTCAAAGGCCAAGAGCAAGGACCTGAAAATAAATGCCTGAAGAGCTTTAAAAAACCAATAGAGGAGTTATGGGTGGATCAGGGAGGTAAAAGTTACACAGAGTACGTGCTGAAGAAGGTGACTGCTCTTAAATCTGTAAGGAGTTTTGTAGACTAATGCACTCAATACCAGCAGCAGATAAAACTTTCTGCAGTGCAGTCAGCAGTAGGAGGAATATTCTAAGAGTTTCCCAAGCGGGTTGCTGGGCCTCACCAATGTACTTGACATAGCCACTTACTTCCAAAGTTGCATCCATAGCTCATATTCCTACCCTCATGAGAGAAATTGCGGAAATGTAGGCTCAGTGCTTATGCATCCGGCAGTTGGCAGGGAAGGTGAAATGGAGAGCAAGTAGCAAACTCACTACCCACCCTTTCTTAGCAATCATTAAAGTGTCATTTCACACTTTTTCCCGTAGCTGCAGGCAGAAACGTTGCTGCTAATTTTCAGCTCCCTGCTAACACTTAAATTAAGGCTCTAGAGAAACTTGGTTGGGTTTTTTAACACCTGAGTGGTTGTTTGACAGCTTGCAAAGTAGCAGCTGAATACTGGTGAGGTTGAGAACTAGGTGTTGTCCAAGGGTAAATATGTGTGGCAGGGAGGCAGGGTAAATTCACAACAAAAATAGACTGTACTGACCTGGGAAGGATGATACTTGAAACAAAATTGCTTCAGGCAAACCTCTTCTGAGAGTATAAAGACCAAAACAAGCTCCTTTGCCTTGCTGATGTGCTTGGTAGACCTGAATATGACCTTGGAAGAGTAGTGTGCTTCAAAAACAAAGGTTGAGAGATGAAGGTCTAGGCTGGGTGACTTAAATAGAAGCCAGGATGGAGTTCAAACCCTAGATTTTAACCTGGCATAACACGCAGAATGAAAGCCACAATGGTATGTAAGAGTCAGATGGAGGATAGCACCTCTTCATCTCTTCACAAAAAGCTGCTTTGAGCATGAATTATCAGTGTGAGGAGATCACACCCATTTGTGCTGAAAGCTGCCCTGTTGACCTGTTAAAACATTCTCTATTATGGGAAAAAAAGATTTACTGAACTAGATGTTCCAGAAGCTGTGGTTGACAACAAGCAGTAACACAGGCTGATGGTACTAGGAAGCCAACTGATTTCTGTGTGGATTTAATATCAGGCTCTTCCACTGATAATGCAGCTTTGGACACACAAACTACAGTGAACTTTGGATAAAGTCATAAAGGAGATGAGGGATTATCATAACTTTGCAATTTGGGTCAAATAATGGAACTGCATATGCTTATTCACTGTTACATGGTAGTTTTCTATGGGGGTTAAGAGATATTTTGATCTTACTGAAAACCCAAAGGAAAAGCCACAGTGTAAATTTGTGTAGAAGGTTCCAAAATATTGCGAAACTGTGGCTGATCCAAATCAGTGATAGTAAGAGCTCTGTGTGTAGCTGTTGGACTGTAAATAAAGTCTAGAATTTTTACACTTTTCCAACAGATACCTGGAGAACATGAGAACATCGTGGTGTTGCCTTGTCTTGGGCAGAGAGGAACATAATTTTAATACTTGTTTATGACATTAGCATAATGTAAAATGTGAAACATTGAACCAAAAGATATGTCTCGTTTCATTTAAGTGAAGACTTAGCTCATTTACTCATTACTGCCTGCCAAAATAATTTATAAATTACTAAGCAGTCATTGACAGGGAATGATACTTTTCTTAAGCACTTGTTTTCAATTATTGTAAGCAATTTCCATTTTATACCTTTTTTAAAATAAAGCAGCACACACCTACCCCAAAGCTGAATGCAGCCTTCAAGCTCAAATATTAAAGGCACAAGGGAGAAACTTAGGACAGAACTGTATCTTTCTGTAATTTGTAATGCATTATTTCACTGTTTCTTGGCTCATCCCTGCATGTTAAAAATAGAAGCACTGTTCTAAAGCAAGTTGCTTTATAAATTTGACTCAAATAACCACTTGGCAACCTCTTTTCCTGGTGATGATTGTGCAGAATATATCAAAAAATATATCATAAAAGAGGCTCTTTGGCCTCTTTTGCAGCTCTGAATGCTCCCTCGCAGGACTGGTGTGACAGCTGCTAAAACAGATGCCAGACTCTGTATGATACTCTGTATATTTTTGTGTATAAACCTGAAGTAGTTTGTGTTAAGCAAACCAACCCTGCCACTGCACAACCAGGCTATTTCCTCCATGGTTTAGCAGTAAAACAAGGTTATTTGTGTGTATGGATGATATGGTGGGAAGTTCACCTCTTTGCTTTTAATACCTCTGTTTCTAATATTGTAGCAGAGGCTTTCTCTTCCCTGGTAAACTCATGTCTCTGCTTCTCATTTTTTTGTATTATAAGATTATGTCACAGTACTTCACTGGTACTTAGCTGGTTTGTGACTGGTTTTTTGGAAGTACAGGTGAAATCACAAAACACTATTTGTCTCATGCTGTCTCTCTGAAGGTTTCTCTAGAACAGGATTTCTGAATGTATAGCCACTTCAGAGCTGAAGTGGGGTCAATGGGTATACATGCTGTGTGAGAGTGATTTCTGCTTACTTTGTTTTATGCTATATTTTTTTTTTTTCAGTGTGCTCAGTAAAGTATTTAGTATACATCCCATTAGCGTAAGTAGGAGCACATAGAAGTATATCACTGTTAAGCTGTACTTACTGAGGCTTTTATAACTATAGCACTTACAGCATCTACTTTTTATGATACTTTTTCCCTACATATAAAAGGGACTATTATTTCCACGTATTGTTATTTAAGCCTAGCTTTTTTTCAAAGAAAAGTCTTTCTTATTAACTCACCATTTTCAGCAGCTGTTTGCAGATTAAATATTCCCAGTTTTTTTTCTTCTTAAAACATAAATTTGAACAGTGTTTTTAAGCTTTTCAACTTGGCAAAGTCTTAATCAATTATTTATGATTTCTTTCCACTTATTGTAGGCGTAAGAACAAAGAATATATCCACAGTTGCAAGAAGGACATATAAGCTTATGTTCGTGCATCTGTTTGGAGAGGTTAACAGATAATTTGACCTTGAATGACTGGGGAATGTGTATAGAATAGGATACCAACATTCTCTCTGCTTTATAATATAATAAAATTTACAGTACTTCAAGTCACCCTGATTTATTTTCACTGTCCTTCTGTGTTTGTGACCCTTTGGTTCAGAAATAGTGCCCTAAATCCTTATTAAAGTATCCTTTGCATCAAATTGTACTTGAATGCCAAGGGACAAATGACATTGAACATAAAGGAGCCAAAGTGAAGAACAGTTTGAGTTTAGACATTTTGCAGTATTCTTGGCAGTATGTCTTACTGAGTAACTCTTTAAAGGCATAGTTCTGCCTTTCTTTCAAAATTTTATTCACTACCACAGGAGAAAGACGAAACCCTGAAGTCTACTCAGAGGTTAGTGTAGAAGAGCTAGATTGAAGATGTGCTTTCTCTTTGTGTTTTAGGGCTGAAATCAATGCATAACTACTGAGGGACAAAATCATACATATGTATTAGTATCTTGTTTAGACATACACGATGAAATTTAAGGAAAGATGAATTTATCTGCATAATTCCAAGCCAAATTTTATATGGGCACGGGCCTTTTTACTACCTTGAAGTATAGGCAAACTAAACTGATGTCTCCTTGCAGGCAAAAACAAGCTTTCATCTCTTTCATCTATGCAGGCTGAGCATATTGACAAAAATATCCTGACCTGCTGAGGCACACTAAGTAAAACACAGCTCCTGGGTCAGTGTTGTTGCTGAACTCTACCATGATGCTTGGCTGTAGCTCTTGACTATATGACAATGTTCTTTATAAAAATACATGGAGCAAACTCTAATACTCAAAAGCAGCTGTACGCATCTGTCTCTAAGATCAGGAATCTCCTTTAGCTCAGGTTTGTAATACGGCTGCTGAGACATGCTGTGTTCTCTTTGAACATCACAGTTTACTTCAAGGATCTCCATAATGCAGTGTAGGGACTAAGACCTTTTCTGCATAACCTGCATGTAAAAATTCTTGGCATTACTTGCATATGTGTTTAGCAGTGTGGTGGCTGCTGAGTGCACCTTTTCAATCCTCAGCTTCCTCATTTGTAAAACAGTTTTAATGATATGTATCCACTTCAGAGGCCAAAGTACAAATTCCTAATGCTACATTTATGCAAAGTATTATTAAGATGACCATCTGGCAAAGGACAGATTCTGGCTTGCAGCCCTTTGTTCTTTCGTTGGGCCATTCTCTTGCTATTTTTCAATGTTTCTGAGATCCCAGACAGGTCTGCAAGCCTAGGAAACCTTTTAACACCTCTGAAAGCTGGGGAAGCTAAAGAATTAACAGCAACTCTTGCAGAACACAGGGGAAATGAAGAACAAGACTCCCAAATTCTCTAAAATCACAGAGTTTTTGTTACTGCTATCCCAAATTATTCCCTATAGGAATGGATGGCAGTTCATGGATCATTGAGTCTGTTGCCTGCAAGCACAGCCAACCATATAATAGATGTAATAGTCCAAAAGAGGCCAGAGGAAAAAACAGCCTGTGTGTGCTACACCAGCCACCACAAAATTCCTGTCTGTAAGTTAAAAATCTCCTTACATTTATTACAGTAATTACACTGTCACATCAAGAGAGCATAACTCAGACATCCTGCATCCCCACAACACTGTGGGCTTTGCCAAAGGGCCATGGCACTGAGGGAATAAAGTTCTTCCATGCTTACAGCCTCTCAAAGGATAATAGTCCAAGGCCTGACCTTTACAACTTCCTTCCCTCAAACCTGGTCACAGATGTTTTACCCCTAAACACACAGACACATTAGAAAAAACTGGAAAATGAGAGATTTCTCAGCTCTTCCAGAAACCTGCAATTCCTGCTCACAAGCTCAGCATTCTGCCCAAGCTGCAGATGCATCTTCAAAGGATGTTTTCCTGCATCCAATGGAGAGGTGGAAAAAGTGCAATTCTTTCTTCCTTCATTGCTGCAGTCAAAGCCCTGAGTCAGAGGAAGGCAAGTTTGAAATGTGATTTCAAAGCAGCTTGATTATGACTTTGCATTAGCGCCTATGATCGAAGATGAGGCATATTCTCCTGCTATAACTCTTCTTATTTGCAAATGAAATCTAGGCATTATGGGAGATGAGGTGTTCCAAAATTGAGTAGTAGAATAAACTGCAGTTAAATGGTGGGTCTAGCCACTGTTCATACAAGAATTACAGGAATGTTTGAGAAGAAGTTGCTGAGCTGCTGATAAAAATGTAGTTTCATGCCAGAGTCAATTACTTATCTACAGCCTTGTTTTGTAAGAAATACTACACTTTCAGAAAAAAAATTTGGGGGTCATTTGAGGAGCATGGCACACTTACATTAGGATCCAGAACAATAGCTGAAAAAAGCCAGGAAGAGCCTATAAAACACTAAACTAAGCATGATACAACAGATAGAAATCACTCCAGCTTCCATGAAGAAAAAAAAAATCTAATCTTACTAATTTCACAGAATTTAAGCCTGCCATTACAATTGCAGAAAATGTTGTGTCAGCCAGATCTTTATCTAGACTTTTGAAAAAACTTTGCCAAACTTCTGTAACAGGACTCCACGTCCGGTATTTGTCATACCAAGAGGCTGTCTAAAGCTGGAGAGTAAGTAAGTATTATTGGAGATATAACAAACAAAGAACTTTTGCAGAGGATATGCTAAGGAGGAAACAAAAGAAATGCTCCATATATCTGCATGATACTTCATGGATCTTTTGTTACCTGAATTACTCTTTCTAGGCTTCTTAAAAACCAACTCTGCCATCTCAGAGATACTGCACCAAGAGAGTGGACAAATCCAGCTAGAGCCCTGAGATCTTGATAAGGTTTTGTCAATGGCATCTAAAGAAATTAAGTACTCAAGGTTGGCCAGCCCAAAATAAAGCAGAGTTATAGACCATAAATTGACTGAGGGAAACAAAGAGGAGCTATAGATGGCTTATGGACAGTATGGAAGTCAGTTAATTACCAGCTTTCTCCAGGGCATTGTACAAAGTATGATGATGATCCACATGTGCTTTAATGACCAAAGAATGAAATGAGATTGTGTAAGATCTGAGAATAACTAAGTATTGGGTTATTCCCAAACAAATAAGACAGTGAAATTCTGTCTTCTTTTTTGACTTCAGTAAGGTCAACACCAAATGTACAAAAAACTGTGTAATATATAGCATTAAGATTATTTTCTGGCAGGATTAGTCTATCTTAAATCCATACCAAACATCATAACCACTTCTCAAATGAGATCATCTTGATATACACTGCCGAGACAATGGAAGGAGCTGTCAGCTTATAAAAGACCCTGTTCCTGATTTCAAAGCTAGCAAAAATCTTGTCTTTCCAATGGAGAATTCAAGTTGAAAGGAAACCTGAAAAGCTGTAAAAGGTTGGCATGTGTGAGCAGCTGTCTGTAGAGACAAGCTGTCATAGAAAGCCCAGCAGAACTGGGCCATTTTGTTCCAGAAAAATGCAACATTTAATATGTACACAATATGGTATTTCTATTCTTCTCCTGGAAACCTTGCTTCTAAAGACTTTTAAAATAACTTAATTGAGTGAATGATCTTGAGGCTTTTTCTCACCCTCTCATTGTCCCAGAGGAAGCAGAAAAAGAATCTCTTGAGTATATTGCATTGCAGTATGTGTCAAGATGATCACAAATGCTCAGAAGGCTGCTGTCTGGGTCTGAGTGGTTTTACTCTGGGTAAAGGCACCAAGACATGAGGACTAAAACCCTGGTAAGATGCACTCTGAGACAGTGGACAGTAATGAGGTTCAGTTGGTTGCATTAATACAGGACTTTATTAGAATACTTGTGGTAATGTAAATTCAGGCAGGCTCGTATGAAATAATGTGTTTTGGAAGAGAAAATTGTATCAGCTCACTCAAGTGCATGAGTTCTTCATATTTTTAGCAAATGATGTCCTCATTAGCCACCACAAAACCTTTTGAAGTTTATTTGCAAAGTACTTCAGCTTTCAAGACTCAGTAAAAGTCAAGAAAACTGATGTGTCTGCATGCATGGATTTCTTTCCCTCAAAAAAGGGAAGAGTTTGTCAGTGGCTTCTGGTATAGGCAGGCAGATTAGAAAGTCTAATCAATGGGACATTCTTTGGTGTATGCTCTGTATGCACCAGCTGGGCACTCTAGAAGTTTAAATATTTGTATCATAAAATAAATGAAATGAGAAACCAAAATGTGCATCAGTGAAATGAAAAACCCACACTACTAAGTTCAGAATAAACAATAATTTAATAAAATTTGGTTTAGTTATATTTATTCTCACAAACTTTTCTGGTCTGGAATATGTAGGATAAACAAAATTTCTGAAAAAATAATAAAAAAACCCAAAAAAATCAAAAACAAAACAAAAACCCCTAAAAAACACCAAAAAAACCCCACATCCCCCCGCCCCCCCAAAAAACCCACAAAAAAATCCTCCACCAAACCAATAAACACCAGCAAGCTGACAAAATCATCTAAGCATCTTTAAAATACTTTTCTTTTTCCTGAAGAAAAGTATGTAAGAGTATAGTCTGGAAAGAATTTAAGAACTTGGTGAATAAATAGATTTGAATTGTAAATCTGCCTGCTGGTGCCACTAAGATCTGAACACATGGAAAAGCTACATGATATAGACAAGTGCAAAAAACCAGCGGGATATCTCATACTTTTTCTGTAAATAAAACATGGAATATAGTCCCTGATATGTTTTTTCCACCCCACAAGCTAGAATAGTTTAACTTCTGCCTTAGAATTGAAGGCAATAGTTGAAAATGTGAACCTGACATTTTAAATATTAGAGACATCTGCCAAACACATTGGTTTACTGTACTTTCTTGCTTGCAGTTGGAGTGTATAAGTTCCCAGTTATTAATTGTTGTTAAAATAACAAAATAGAGGTGCACTAGTTCAAACTATATTTTTATTACTGCTCCCTGAATTTCAGTCTCACTGAACTGTACTGCCTGGAGGAGGTAGTGGAGTGCAAGGGAGCAGTATTCCAGAAATATCCCTAGTCCACTTCCTCCATAGCTGATATATTTCAGTTGTAAACTGAAAAATATGTAAGTGATACTGGTCTTTTGAACCATCAAACTTATTAACAGCACTAGACATTCATGTTGACTGTAAGACTAATCAAATGCATGATGAAGAAGTCCCATCATTATAATGGTATTTTAAGTAAAATTCAATATATTAATAGTGGTTACAAAGTAGGAAGACATGCTTTAAAAGGTCATAGATTGATTCCCCACTGAGATATAAAGATCCTCAATGTATGCTAATGATCACCAAAATAGAACTTTGGACTTAATTTGGGCTTAGTAATGTCACCTTAGGACCTGGTGGTACAGAAAGTATGAAGCAGAGGACAAAGGCAACCTTGCACTCATAAGAAATAATTCAGAAGTAGAAAAATAAATGTAAAGTAGGAGAGTGGCATGTATTTCTACTTCTGCCCTGCTATAGGCATATCTATGTCAAATATTGGTGTCATTGCACTGATATGGATAGAGCTGCTACAGATATAATAAATCTTTGTATAGTAAAGAAAATCAGTCCAATTTTTTTGCCTATTATTTTGCACATAGATAACCTGTGTCCATTTTTTTCAAATAAAGGCACTTAAGAAAAACTTCTTCAGAGGAGATACTGAGCTTCTGTAATTCCTGATTATGTCAGTGTAAGTCTACTTTACCTCTGAAAGGCACTAGCCATACATTGCATTATTAGATTTTTTCCTTTGGTTTCCACAGTTAAGGTCTGGCTTATATGGCCTAGAAAAGCCCATACTATGGAGGAAAAGAAAGGGGATGTAGCTGCTTGAAATCCCTGACAAATGTATTCTGTATAGCTGAATTATCTTCATTTTCATGAGTGATTTCATTTTAGAAAAGCATTTCTCATTTAGTTCTACACCTTCATTGCATGTGATTTTAAGAAAGGTTTTAATAAAATATAGTAATTAAAGAGTACTGCATTCAGGAAAAAGTGTGGGAATTAGCCTGTCCAAATTAATTAATGAATTTTAAGTAAGCTTTTTTAAAATAAGGAGGAACCTACATATTTTCTGAGTCTGTTCACTCCAAAAGGCACAATATCAAGTATTGAAGCATCCTATTCCCATTTATGTCAGATGTTGTAATTTAACTGTCAAGAATCCTAGATTGCCACGATAATTGCTTTCAGCGCTTCTGTTAATGCACAGTCATTCTTGAAAGGTACACAATTACAGGATTTTTTGTACCCTTTGAAAAGGATGGCTGGAGGGTTTCTGTCTGTAGTTATGCTGCTGTAATTCCTCCTGTATCTGGCACTGCTGAGGCCACATCTCATATCCTGTGTGCAGTTCTGGGCCCCTCACCACAAGAAGGACATTGAGGTGCTGGGGTGAGTCCAGAGAAGGGCAACAGAGCTGGTGAGGAGTCTGGAGCACAGGTCTTATGAGAAGTGGCTGAGGGAACCAAGTCTGTTCCTCCTGCAAAAAAGGAAGCTTAGAGGGGACTCTCTACAGTAGAGAAACCTGTAAGCAGATTCCAGTGAGGTGAAGGTCAGTCTCTTCTCCCAGGCAACAAGAAATGGGGCTAGAGGAAATGGCCTGAAGCTGCACAAGGGGAGGTTTAGTTTGGATATAAGAAAAATTTCTTCACTGAAAGGGTTGCCAAGCATTGGAACAGGCTGCCCAGGGAAGTGGTGGAATCACCATCCCTGGAGATATTTAAGACAGATATCTGTCTTGGGAAGATCCTTGAGTGATGGACTTGGAAGTGTTGGGTTAACAGTTAGACTTGATGATTTTAGAGGTCTTTTCCAACTAAGTATTTCAAGGAATTATATTATGTAGAGCCACATTTGTTATGGGGAAAAAAAGCTGTAAAAGTAATTTTTCAAGATTTCATTACGTTTAAAATAAATAGTAACAAATTATTTAGTTTATGCATACTGCAGTGCTCAAATCAGTACCCTTGCCCACTTCTCTGAGAAGCTTTGCAAGCTTGGCTTTGCAAGACTAATTTTTCAGTCTCTTTCCTACCTCCCAAAGAGGGTAGTAATTGATTACAACATTGCAAGCCTTTCAAAGGGCAGGGTATTAGCTTTGCTGCTTGCTCTGAGTGCATATGACCTAGCATCAAGTATTAACACAAAGTTTCAAAAACACAGAATATTTGTACATATTTGTGTGTCTATGTGTATATTGTGTGTTGTTTTTTATGCTTTCTATTTATAAAAAAGCAGAACAGGTCTGCTTTCACAACTTAAATATTCAAATTACTGTTGGAAGAATAAATATTTAAATGTTTCAAATCTGTCCAGTATCTATATAGCTCTGATTTAAGAATTGTAGTCCACAACTATTAAGTTCTGTATCATATTCCCAGATTTTGCCAATATAAGTGAAATGAGTATCATGATGTATATGTAATGAACAGGATTGTTTTAACTTATAAGCCATTGGTAAAGCCTAAAAAGATGTTGATATTCTGGATACAAGATGTAACTTATAATTTTTGAATATATCAGACTTTTTTCAGTATGTGCATTAACAGACAGTTTTACTGAGAAGGGGTCAAATTTGTTTGCTGCAGCCAAGGAGTAAGGTTGGTTTGGATGAAGGAAAAGAAAGTACAAATAAAGGAAGTCTTATACTGCTCATAGCTAATGAATTTCTCTGGTGCAAATTCAATATTAAGTGCAGATTGCAGCTGCAATGGTTCTTGGGGGAATTCAAGAGGATATTGTATCTTATGGGGGATGCTAATTTAAAAGAATGTCTGGTCAGGATGCGTTTAATAACCATTGGAAACTGTAGTGTACATTAAAAGGCAAGGGAGAAAATAGTGTCTGATGTGAGGTAGCAGTCTTCATTAGGAAGTATCTGTGATTGCTATGAATGGAATGGACACATGCAATTTTGATTTATAATCAGTATCTACTGTGAAATGATTGTTTCCTTTGTCAAAATTGAATTGGTAGAAGCCTTACTTTCATCTAACAGTTTCAGAAAAATTAAAAAAGTCCTCTGCTAACTCACTAATTTACTGAGTAAAAAATGAGCCTTAAAAATAGTTCAAAATGGAGGAACAAGGTGGGCTGAAGTCCTCAGTCATTTCTCTGCTGTTTTGTTTAACTGGTAATTGTATTTATGTGCATAAACATTTCAGTGCATCCATTAAGCATGGTACATAGGCATTCTGTGAGTGTTTGCTCATATACATGTTTGTATATAAGGTAACAGTATGTGTGAGACAGGGAAGCATTTTTAGCCCTAAAAAGAAGTAAGCTTCATGTGGCTTACTCTGATTCTTTTCCTTTTTTAAAAATGACAGGTTTTCCTTTGCCATTCTAGATGCTTCGAGATGGGTGGTGTTTTGAGGAAAGAGTGGGAGAGAAAAGAGGGGTTTGGGAGGATGGGCTGGTGTTGACAACTTGCTAATGAAATTTCAGCTTTAAAACTCATGGAGAATTTCTGTGAGATAATCTGAAAAAAAAAAAAAGTTTCTCTTAGCATGACATTTTAAATAGAATATCTTTCACTTATATAGCACCTGCTTTCCCAGGGAGATAGCATTTTGCAGATTCTAATTTAATTAGCCTCAGAACATACCTACAATGTTACTGAACAGTACCATTCCCACACAGACATCATGAGAGATGTGCAAGGAGATAAAACTACTGTATTGCACCAGACTTAATGGCTCATCTTGTGCTACCTTAAGCACAGGAGAATTCTTGGGAGGAAATGCATACTGAGAAGGTATCTGAAATCTCATCTGCTTTTTGTTATGTAGTGGTTGCTGAAAATTAGCTGTTGGTTTTTGATAATTGTCTAAAAACTGTAGAAATAGTTAAGTGGACCAGTGTGGTGGGCAGGGTACGGTACAGGGAATGCATGGGCTTCCTGCAGGTTCTCCCCAGCCTGGGGGATCCCAGCCCCAGTCTCACATCTCCTGGGAGTTCCTAGACAGAGGACAGGTTTTAGCCAACACTGGGGCTGTATCAGAGTAGCAGGCATGTAAAATTTGGTACATCCAAATTGTATGGAATGACAAGAACAAGGAGAAGATATGGAGACATTCAGCTGGGACAGGATGGTGGTGGCACTGGGCATTGCCATTGTTTTGGTGTTCTTAGTGGATGAAATTAGAGATATCACTGGTTGTTACTTTCTCAGAGGAGTAGTCAAGATTGTCATCAGTCTTCAGCTAAAGGAGCTTAAATTGAGTTGTATTGAACTCTGTGAGCATACCTGCATTTTGTAGACCTCTGCCTTCTCTTTTATATTGAATATGTTGTTAGCCTATCTCCATTTAAATGATTTTGCAAGCTTATGAGAAATACACAGAATGAGAACTAGGACTGGATTTTGCTCACTGCTGAGTCCAATCTTTAGTGCATTTCCTCCCTCCTGCTTGAAGTGTTTCCCTTTGTCATCAGGACAGAGCTCAAATCAAGCCAGGAAGATAGAGATGGATGAAACCACATAGGTTTGCCTTGGAACAGCAGTCCAAATGTGAAAAGCTTAACAGGAGCTTAGTCAAATTCCTCAGTTCATTAAAATTAATTTGGAGAACTCAAGAGGATCATCAGTCTTCTTAATGACTTCTGGCATTCCCTGTGTCTAGTTAAGGTCCACCCGTTGCAAACATAGGCCAGATTCCCAGACTGCTGAAATTTGTTTCATCAGCTTCCAGGCCTGCTTGATATACCAGAGTCCCAGAGTCTGAAAAAAAAAATAAATAAAATGCTGAAAGCCAGCTAAATGAAGGGATTTGGACTGGCTTATTCAGGGCAGGTTTTTTGTTTGTTTGTTTATTTGCTTTTTATTTTGAATAGCAGAGACCAAGTTCACTTCCTTTTAATCTACTCTTCTTTTAGACCAAGTGACTGAAGCCTACCTATGGTGCAGCAGAAACATTAAGAGCCAGACATTTGGCATGAGAAAGGTCCCATGAACTCTGTTCAGTCCAGGGAAGTAGCACACTAGCCTGGGGGCCACAGGGGGAACTGCACTCCACAAGATGGGCTGACATGAGCAGCAGCTTGGGGCAACTTTGCCTTTTTCTGAACTTCCTGAATTTGCCATTTTGGTGAATTTAGGTGGGAGAGCTTTGATTGACATCAACTCAGTTCTTTGCCTTCATTTACTTTGAAGAGTTTTGTTGAATATGAGTCTGCTTCTGGGAAAAAAAAATAAAAAAAATGTCAGGACACCAGCATGCAGAATCCTTTGGAGAGTCCAGTAGATGTATAATGGTATGGTACAGCATGTGAGTGTGCATGCAGGGACATGTTCACACATATATCTGTATTCCTGTATATGTAACCCCAAGCCTCTCCCATTTTCTCAATCTGTCTCAATGTTTAAAGGGAATTAGAGGTCTCAGTCCTGGTGATTTCAGTAAAATTTGGGCCTCTGCCAGTGCTTTCTGGGAAGTGGGATGTTTCAGTGTTCAGTGAAGATGTAGCTATAATGTGCTTCTAACTTAAGGTAATCTGGAGCCAAGTTTAATCAGATACACATTAGTGAATGGAATGCACTTTCCAAATAATGAAATTCTGGTTGGACCACTCAGTGTAGGATAAGAAAATCAGAGCAGATGCTACTAAAGCAAAGGTGGGGGTTGAGGGCAGAGACTGCCAAGAAGCAGTAAATGTGTTTTGCAGAAAACCCACTGATTTTTTGTCAGTGGCATTTTCTTTGCTTGCCATCTCTTTGCAACTAATTTTCCCCTAGGAAGCTGTAAGGTCACATTGACCTGTATGTTCAAACTGTGTGGTCAGGAAATAAAATAAAATAAAAAAAAAATAATCACAGTTCAGAAAATACTTAAATAGCTGGTACAAAAGGAATGGGTTTTCTGCAGTCTTTTTCAAACTTAATTTTAAAAGCAAATTAAAAGAGTGAATGATGGTCTTTATCTTGACCTAGGGTCTTGGTGCTTCACAAGTATATTACGCCAGTCTGCAGATTGGTTTAGAACTTGCACAACCACATGGAAGAAAATATCACAAGTCTTTAGAGACAGCATTGATCATTACTGTATTTTACAAGGAAAATAAGTATTCTTTTGTAGAGTTCTTTTTGGTCTTTTTGCTTTCATGCCCATTTTGACAAGGACAGGATGGAAAAACAGAATTTGAAAAGAAAACCATTTATAAATACATCCCAAAAACAGAATGCTTCCTTTCAAGTCATTTATACCACAAAAATAAGAGTTTGTAATTATTTTGTTTAAAAAAAAATTAAAATTGCAGTGCATTGAATTAATCAATGCAGAAAGAGATCTTCATTACCTTTATGTGCCTGATATAAGTTAGTTCATAAACAGATGGGATTCTCTGGAACAGTTAGCCATGTTTGAGCAACATGTCAGTTCAAATACATTTAGATACCTGTGTTTCAAATGTTTGTAAAAGGTAGGGGGTTTCTAATTAGAAAAAGAAGTGAAGTTTTCCCTGGGGAAATATGGCAAGGAAAAACTGCATCCTTGGAGCCACCAAGATCTTTCCAATAACTGAAGATATCCTGCCATGGCAGTAGGACTCCATACAAGCGCTGGTTGATGTGGTTCTACCTTCCTCCTCCCTTTGCCCATGGCTTGTTGTTCTCTTGCCTCTCCCTGTGGTTGTAGTGCTCTGTGATCCTTGTGAAGCCATTTCAGCATGCTAGGATGACAGAAGACAAACCCAAATTAAATTGGAAAAACAGGGAGAGTGGCTGACCTGCATGACATGTTGAAATAGCATAGATTCAGCCATGTTCAGGAGCTGGTGTGAAGGAGGGAGTTGGCTTGCACAGTCAGGATGTTGTGGATGGTAGACATCAACAGACAGATCAATGCAGGTGTCCCTATAGCATGGGCTTTAAATGCTTTTTTTGAAATGGCTTTCAAAGCACAGGGTCACATTTTTTGCCCATCTCTGTAGGTGCAAACGGGAGGTACAAATAAATGTGAGCAGAGAAATGGAGGACAGCAGCAGGAAACCTTTCAGATCATTATAATTGTCTTCTTACATGAAGAGATGCTTGGACAAAGCAAAGAAATCCTTCCAGAAGTAAACATGTCAAAGTCCCTAGAAAAACAATGGCATTGAGCACATCTGGAACTGAGACAATTGTCTTGAAAAGGCGCTTCACTTCCTTTGAGTGTTTTTTTTCAAAGACCAGTTCTCAAACTTAATTAGTATTCCTAAGGCATAAAAGACCTTCTCTGACATGAAATATGGTAAAAGACATGTAGAAAGCAAATGTGTTACCTTAGCTACCTGTTTGGGGTGACATTTTAAATACAGAAAATAAAGTTGACAGAATTATAGTGACCTTTCAGCCTGAACAAATAAAATAACATCTGCCAAAACTAAATGGCTGCCTCTAGCTGTAGGAAATTATATGCATCTTTGAACACTAATACACAGGCCTTTGGTAGAGTTAGCTTTAGTAATGCTTACTAGGCCTTAGAAATTTGTTTTGCTACAGAGCATGGAAGGCTTAAAATCCCAGGAATATAGTGCAAGTGCCAAAGGACCCACAGGGACCAGCCATGGCTGTGGGTGTGGTGAAGCCATCTGCATGGTCCTTCACCCTCCTAATCCATCACAGGTCCCTTGTTTTCTTTAGAGGACCCAGAAAGACCTACTCACTATATCACTGTATATTTCTTTACAGTCTCTATACGTGCACATTTCTGTGTATAGAGGGAGTCTTATGAGTTACATTACCTCTTTTTGAATTTCCTCTGGAAACCAAGGACATATGTGTGGCCTGAAAGCCAGCAGCAATCAAGCAGATTGCTGTTAGAAAGGAAACTGGTAGGTCTAAAAAGGGAAAGCTTCTCTTTAAAATAATCTGCATAAGAAAATAAAAAAAGAAAGTAACTGCAAAAATTACTTTTTCTTGCTTCCTCAAGCTCTTTTAGCTTCTGGTCTCATCTTTACCAGCAGATAAAGCAAGTTCTTAATTGTGCTTTTGAAAAGCTGAGAAGAGCAGTTTGTAGTTTTTATTGCCTCCTTTATCACATTTACATATCAGGCGCATTTACATCCCTCTCCACCCTCACCTCAAATACTCCTTAAATTCAGAGTGATCACAAATGTGGAAAAGCCAGTCCTGCACTTGGATAACTGGGATACAAAGAGGAAGGAAATGTCAGGGAAACAGTGGTATTTTACCTAGCTAACTTAGAAGGCAAGCAGATCCCATGAATTGCAACTGTAATTAGCCAAAACCACTGAATTTTTTAATGGCTTCCAGAGGTTAAAGGAAGTTCATGCAATTTGCTGTCTGTATTAATATGAATGGTTTCCAATTTAAGGAAATAATGTTAAACAGCCTTATAATTATTAATAGTATTATTAATAGGATTATTATTAGTGTTTTGTATTACTTCAGTTGCACTTAGGATTCTGAGAAAAATTTTATTCATTATGCAAAGAACTAGGAAGACATGTCTCATATTTTCCTTGAAAAAGTCATAAAGTAAAGTCTAGGCTGAGAATCAGACTTGTAGCATGTGGCATTTTGGAGATGAGGTGTCAGTCTAAATAAGGAATTTTATCACTGGCATCTGTCATACGTCTGAGGGATTTTCAGTGGCAGGCATGGATAGTTAAAAGATCTATCTGCTTCTTAAACATACTTTTTAAATTTTTTGTTTACTTGTAAGCTTTCATTTTCACCAATGCTGTATTTACAAATGTGTACCTAAGTTCTGCCATACCAATCTCTCTTAGTTTTTCTATAAACCTTCCATGGTGAAATGACTTGCCTAGTACATGAGGGGAGAACAGTGGATATTTTCTACATAGACTTGAACAGGGCTTTTGACACTGTGTCCATATGATCCTTGTGGAGAAGTAGCAGCAGCTGGTGAGGTGGATTGAAAACTCAACAGCTGATCTCAAAGGGCTGTGACAGTGGCGTGAAATCTATTTGGAGCCCAGAAACTAGCAGTGAACCCTAGGGGTCAGTGCCAGCTCTGCTCCCATTTAGCATTTTGAGAAGTATTACATGATCCTGATGACAGGGAACAGTGGTTCCTCAGCAGGTTTGCTAATGTTACAAACCTGTAAGGAATGGCTGATACACCAGAGGGTCCTCTACCAGTTAGAGAAATGGAACCACATGAAATTCAAAAAGGAGAATGCGAAGTCCTGCACCTGGGAGGAACAACACGTGCACCAGTGTATCGTGGGGAATGTACTCTGCTGGAAGGCAGCTTGTCAGAAAAGAACCTGTGGGTCCTGGTGAGCACCAGGTTGAGCATCAGCAGTGCGTCTTTGCAGCAATGAAGGCTAAAGGTGTCCCCTGAGGCATTAGACAAAGGGCTGCCTGCTGGTTGAAGGAGGTGATCCTATTCCTCTGCTTCCCACTGGTGAGGCCATGCCTGGAGTGCTGTGTCCTGTTCTAGTCTCCCCAGAACAAGAGAGCTGTAGGGTACTGGACAGAATGTGACACAGGGCCACAAACATACTTAAGGGACAGGAGCATCTCTCTTCTGAGGAAAGGCTGGACTGTTTAGCACAAAGAGATGGCTCAGGGCCCATATCACATAACTGGAAGGAGGGTGCAAAGAGGGCAGAGTCAGGCTCCTTTCCGTGGTGCCCAGTGATTAGATTAGAGTCAATGGGAAGAAAATGAAACTCAGGTGGTTCCCTCTGAACATCAAGAAACACTTTGTGAGGGTGACAGAGCACTTGGACAAGTTGCTCTGGTCTGGAATGTTGTGGAATCTCCATCTTTGGAGATGTCCAAAAGCTGTCTTGACATGCTCTTAGCAACCTGCACTAGGTGATGGCTCTCCTTGATCAGATGACCTCCAGGGGCCGCTTCCAACCTCAGCCATTTTGTGATTGCAATGGAAGGGGGAAGTAGATCACACTAAGTTTGCCCATTTCAGTGGATATACCATGGGAAAAGTATATGGTTTGGGTATCCTTAATAGCTCTTTTAACTTTGATTGAGTTTAGGGAAATTAGAACTGGGGTTTTTTTCTGCCCAGGTGCAAAAGGATACTGCCAGATGCTTTGTGGAGCACAAATGTTCCCTCCAGAAGTCCCAAAAGAGCCTTCCAGCTCTGGAATATCTCTGATCACCCTGGCGAGGAACAGACGGTGCTTTTGTTCCTGGCAAGTCCCTGTCCAGTTTGACCACCTTGAAAGCATTCCTGTTCTACATCAGGCTCTTAATTTCAGTAATTTTCAGTGTGATAGTGAATTCAGACATGATACTGAACATGCTGCTCTTGTTTATACATACACGTATGTCTGTTTGGAACTTGCAGCACACGATTTTATGTTTGTTTAGTTGTATTTGTAGCATTTCAACAGCATGGTCTTCCAAGTTTTACAAGTCTTCTATCAGATGTTATATCCTTCTCTGCTGGAATAAGATGCCTAAACTGCAGGAGAATTACAGATTATACATATGCATATACATGCAAATATGGTTGTGTTTTGTGCTGCAAAACTGATCTTACATCCAGCTAAAAATAGTATTAAAAAATGTTCATAGACCAAACCTTAGCTGAACCTTTTCAAATCTTTCTAGTATTCCTGCCATAGCAAAAAGATCTTTCTTAATTCTTGTTTCATGCCTGTGTTATCTCTGCCTTCTTTTCTGAATAAGTTTTTAAACAAAATGGCTGTTGAATTCAGACTCAGTCACAGCATATATAAATTCATGCCCTTTGATACAAGCCATTCCTTGAAGCTTTTTTCTTGAAGGCACTTTACTATCCTTCAGTGTTTCTTGGACTTTGTGCTCTTTTTAAAGATGGAACTAATATTGGAATACAGAACTCCAGTTAGACTGAAAACTGTAGATCTCTAATGACCACAGTTTGCTCTCAAGCCCTAAATGTAATTGCTGTCTTGCCAGCTCATGTTATTTTCTCCTTTGGCTTGTGTGCTGCCAGCATGTCACCTCTTATATTCCTTCTTCTTCTATAATATATTGATAAGGGACAAACTGGAGGTCTGTAAATTGGCAAAATTCCCTCTAGATTCCTCTGAGTGGTTTTCTCACTGACACCCTTTGGATTTGGCCTATGGGAATTGATGAAAGGCTGACATGAAAATGTTGTCATTTGCCCTAGAGCTTTTTCCCTAGGCAAAACCCAAGCCAGAAATTTTATTCCTAAGATTTCTGAATACTAGATTTGCAAAGCACGCAGATATAGTGCGTGGTGAGGTATTCAGCTTGGTATTCAAGACCATTTCTTTGTGAGATGCTTTTCAGCCCTACTAATGCTATTTGCTGGCAAATTTGTTTTCAAATTGATTCTTATATAAAATTCTTCAAGCAGGCAACATTTAAAGAACATTCTCCATTAGTCCAGACAACTTATAAGCACGAAGAGGAAGTTAGCTTGAATTCCTGTTAAATAACACTGCCAGCCATTTGAATATCACATAAAGATCACACAAGCACTGTCTGTATATATCTTAATGAATGACTAATTCCACATTATTTCCTGAGTGTTTAGAGATTGCTCCATCCAAACAATGACCATTCAATTTATTAGGAGTTTTTATTGCAGGATTAGCTAGTGGCTTCTCCTGAATACTTCAAAAGGAAAAGCTGAAGCAGAGACTGCTATATAAATAGGATGAATAAAATTATTTACAGCAGAGATATTTCCAAACAGAATTCTCAGTTGTGTGTTTTCTCCAAGCCAGAAAGAGCAAGCAGGTCCTATAAAAGCTCTTATAAGCAATTTGGAAGGTTTTTTGGAGGAAGGAAGGGGAAGGTTGGCAATAGTTCAGTTTTACTGGTTAGTGGAGGCAGCTAGCTCCTGCTGTTTCACAGTGTGACATTACATGCTAGGCCCCCAGAGTGACACAACCCAGATTCATCCTGGCACACACCAGTGGTCATGAAAGAAAGATGTTTATATGGAAGGAAACACATTATATTTTGTCTGTGGGGATGAAAAATAGCATCTACCCTAGCCATTCTGATTCTCTAGTGTTTGTACTGCTGTTGCTTCTCTTGATTTTTGCAAAAGGTACTGTAGGCATCTCCTCTGATTTAAAAATGCCATTTTTTTCCTTTCCTATATCAAAGAAATCACAAGCGGCTGCTCTTGTTCTGTGAAAGTTGTCACTAGAAAGCTGTATAATCAGCAGGCAGATCTATCTACTTAATTTATCAAAGGCATCAGGGAAAGTGACAAACATGGGTTCTTGTGAATACTCATGTAAAGGTATTCCCTCTTCCAGATGGTGAGTTTGACCATGAGGTGGTGAACTTGCCCTTACAAAGCAGTCATGACCCGGCACAGGAATACTCAAGTGTATTTAGCTCACCAGCTGCTCTGCTGCTGCACCTCTGCGTTGAACCCTCCCTTGTGAACTGTTCAGATTGATAAATAGCCCATGTCCCTATGGACCTGGGCTGAGAGATGGATGCTGGGAGAAACTCAGCTGTCCCAGAGGGGCCTGAGCATCTCCCTGAGTGCAGTGTGAATGATAAACACTGGTACCCAGGGGAAGAGCCTGTCTCCAGACTGCAAGGTCTCCAGCCACAGAACATTGGTTTGCAGAGTGTGCCATGGTACACTTTGCTCCTGTGAAAAGAGTGGTAAGATAGGCAGAGGGTTCTTAATACCTTTTATCGTTCCTATTCTTATGAGGTGATGGGAGGCTGCCTGGCTGCTTCTCCAGAGGTCTGGGATATACACCTGGTACACCAAGCTGAGGAGCCAGAAACACTGCTCTCCATCTGTGCCCACTCTTTCCTCTACAAGCAGTCCTTTCTTCAAGTGCAATCAAATAGGTGATTGGGACACAGGTGCATCTTCCTTGCTCGTCTCACATGGCAGGTCTCAGGACCATTTCCAAGGGCTATCATCATAAGTCTGTCAGATCTGGGAGGGAACAGGGAAACAATTCAATTCCTGCTGCAGCCCCAGGGGCTGGTGAAGTGACAGTGCCTATGATAATGATTATATTCCTGTGACAGCTGCATGGTACAGATCCTTGGCCATGACTAATTGCCTTTCCAGGGAATGCCTGGAGCTCCTTGGGGGATTCTCTGCTTTTCTGATCCCTGATTCTTCTTGATATCTCCAGACTGAGACAAAGGCAAACCAAGATTCTCTTCTTGGGGTGCTTAAGAATGACTAACAGGCAGACAGGCTTAGAAACAAATTAAAAATATGACATAGGGAGGAAGGGAAGAGAAGAGAAGAGAAGAGAAGAGAAGAGAAGAGAAGAGAAGAGAAGAGAAGAGAAGAGAAGAGAAGAGA